>NC_041407.2:11915000-12215000 GCF_900747795.2 Erpetoichthys calabaricus
ACACTTAAAAATGTTAAATGATAGAATTGATGCACCACACATCTGTTTACATGCATAACTTTTGTAATCCATTGAAAGAATAGTATCCTGAAAGCCTCTTCCACTTAGCAAATAATATCTGATTTTTTTTGACACTGTATGAGATAGCAGTGCATGCCATCATTCAGAAAGGGGTCAATTGCATTTGCTTTTTCTTTAAGATGTCTAATGTTTGTTTTTTTTTGGCTTCTACTACAGAATGTAATCAACACCTTCACTCAGACAGCTCACCTGGAACGCTGTGAATTTTTTGGCAATGTTACAATCGGATCAGATATTACAATGGAAGAACTAAAAATGGCTTATCATGCAGTGATCTTGGTATGTGGAGTATGTCTGCAGAAGTTGCCTACTGTTGAGAATCGCCCCATGTTTATCTTCCCCACTGTCTACAGCTGTTATGCTTTTCTTTATTTCATCTTCTTCCAAACCAAACAGTTTTGTCCAGGCTATATATAGCAACCACTTTTGATAAAATTGTACATCCATTCTCATGGTAATAATGGGGGAGCGGGAAGAAAGAGGTCGTTCTCTGTCCCAGAGGTATCGTGCACAAGGTGGGCGGGCAGGTGTTTTAAAGGATATAGTTATATATGTACCCTCCTTCACAGACCATTTAAATGATTAACTTATAACACACGTATTTGGGATGTGGGGGAAACTTCTGAGTAACCCCAAGAAAATTCCATGCAGTTGAGGAAAAGAAGCAAATCCTCACCTAGTCACTGCCTGTATGGAATTCACACTGGGGCTGTTGCAGCTTTGAGGCAACACAATGCCACCTGTATGGTTGCATATTTTAAACAGCCATACCACCTGCACTTCAGAATAGGTAATCCATTTGAAACTAAGCATGTCCGGCTCTGGCCAGTACTTAGGTGGGAAATCATCTACAAAAAGCTTAGCTTGCTGCTGGAAGAGGTATTGGTTATGCCATCAGGGGGTTCTTACCCTGTGCTCTGTGTGTGGATCCTAATGCCTCAGAGCAATGTGGAGCACACTGTATGATAAAAATTGTCCCTGTCCTTTGGGTGAGACATAAAATTGGGGTCCTGAATCTGTGATCATAAAAATATCACTTTGCACCTTTTAAAATGAGCAGGTGTTTCTCGATGTCCTGGTTAAGCAGATCACAATGGCCTGGTCATTCTGATGCCTTAGTCATCCCTTCTTCCTTACTTGCTAACTCTCTGTCTCATCCCCACCTGACAGCTAATGTGTGGCAAGTGTGGCGGCACAAGACTCCTCCAGGTGAATACTGCACATTGGTGATGATTGAAGTTGTTCCCTAGTATTTATGAAAAGCACTATATAAATGAAATTAAAAATGTATAAAAATGTAAACGGTTGAACAGCTGTAAAGGTTATTAATTTTAGAAGGTATTTAAAATGAATGTCACCTTTAATCATATTATTAAGCTTGTACAGATTAAAAAAAAAAAAACATAAGTTTAAGCAGATTTGAATATAAAATAATTCTAAGGCAGTATCACTAGGACAGGGGTCGTGGGTGCAGGGCAGCAGCCAGGCCAGGAAATTACACATTCTCTTGTCCAAGTTCTACTTTGTACCTTTTTTCTCATCTAATAAAGAAATGGGTAAACTAGTTTCTGGCTGAAGGTTTTCATTTCAGACAAAGAACCTTTCCAAATTTACTTTGAGGCCATGTTAATGCAGGTCCTCCTGACCAACTCTGCTCCTTGATATCCAACTCCTTTTTTCCAAAAATTCAGTTAAGATTTGTATTGATATTGAGATCACTTGCCTGTTGTAAATATAAATGGCAGATAATTCATATCTTCATTACACTCCTGTTTGCCTATCAAAAAGTCACTTAGGTCGCTTTCTTTTGAATAGATCATCTAACTCCAAAATAAAGAAACAAGAAATGGAAAGGTGATATGAAGTAAGCATGAATATATAATTTAACACCAAATAAAAGTACATTTCACACTAAAAGAGAAATTCACTTAATTTTTGCCCATTAATGACTATTTGTTTATCAGATTTTTCCTGTTAACTGAAATGAATACCTGCATCACCTTGGGACCAAGTTTGCCAGATTATGCACTACCAGTTGTGATCCTTTCTAAAGCAGCTCTGCCAGGCTTTCATATTAATGATATTCACATTGAAGTTTCCTTTTTTTTTTCCCCTCATTTTAATTATAAAACATTTCCTTTAAATATTTTCACAGTGCTATGGAGCAGAAGGTAGCAGAAGCTTGGGTGTGCCAGGGGAGAAACTTTCTGGTGTTTATTCCGCAAAAGACTTTGTGGGATGGTACAATGGACTCCCAGCAAATAAAGATGTAAGTCCATAGCAGGTTTACAGATTATTGACACATGCATTTAGAAATGTGCAGACCCTATAAAAACTATTCACCTCCTTGGATGTAATGTTACAAAACATTGAATCACAGTGAATTTTGTGTGTGTGTGTGTTTATTTATTTATTTTTTTTACTTAATTTATTTTTTTACCTAATCAAAAGGAAAGACTCTCTAATGCCAGAGTAAAAATGCATCTCTGAAGTGGTCTAAATTAATTACAAATGTAAATCTCAAAATAATCTCTTAAGTACTCTTCCTCCTTTAGTGTAGCACATATAAATGATCACTTGTGCAGCCAATTGGTTTTAGAAGACAGAATTAGCACAGTTGAGGTCATCTGTCTGGGGTGCCAGTTGATTGTATAATAAATGCATCTGAATGTAAAAAGGCCAACTTGTGTGGAGTCAACATGGTGGGCTAGCCTACACTATAAAGATAAGACTCCAAGCAACTCCGTGAAAAAGGGATTCAAAAGTACAAGTCAGAGGATGGATACCAGAAAATATCCATGTTACTAAATATCCCTTAGAGAACTGGAAATAACATTGCATAACTATAAATCTGTCAAGAGCAGGTAGTCTACTGAAACTAAGTGATTGTGCAAGAAGATAAAAAGTGGGGGAAGCCACCAAGAGACCTCTGAGAACTCTGAATGAGTTATAAGCTACAGTGGTTGAGACCGGAGAGAATGTGAAGACAACAGCTGGACCAGATGTTCTACCACTTACAGCTTGATGGGAGACTGTCAAAGAGAAAAAAACTTGCATGACAAAACATGGTGTTTAGTCTGATGGCCAGTATAACACTGCACATTATCACAAACACACCATCATCCTAGTGAAACATGGTGGTGGCTGTTTCAGGCTGTGGGATGCTTCTCTGCAACAGGCTGTGAAATACTTCTCAGAGGGAATGAATGAATGAAGCAAAACAAGGGGAAATCCCGG
Organism: Erpetoichthys calabaricus; assembly: GCF_900747795.2. Classification (NCBI taxonomy): domain Eukaryota; kingdom Metazoa; phylum Chordata; class Cladistia; order Polypteriformes; family Polypteridae; genus Erpetoichthys; species Erpetoichthys calabaricus. Next base: position 11,918,319 of record NC_041407.2, read on the forward strand.
AGGAAAACCCGCACCTTAGGAGAAGATTGTCTTTTCATCAAAACAACAACCACCAGCATAAAGCCAAAGCTGCACAGGAATGGCTTCAAAACAACAATGTCAACATCCTGGAGTGGCCAAGTCAGAGTCCAGATTTAAATTCACTTAAGAATTTGTTAGTCAACAGCCTTTGTCAAGTCCAGCCACAATCACCATGACATCTGACAGGACTTCAGCAGTTTGGTGAATAAAAAAAGAAGAGAAATAGCAGAGTGCAGATGTGTAAAGTTGATGGAGAGGGACATGCACACAGGCTCAAGGCTATCATGGTGCCAACTGCCCTAATGTCAAGCTGTTTGCCTGCCTAAGGAAAAATCATCTGTGTTAGAGGAGCACTGGAATACTCGGGTAGAAGGCTCCTTTCATCAGATCGGCTGGCCCAGCTGTCTCTCTGCTGTGGAATGGCCACTAGTGGGGAGGCAGCTTAATGGTAGAGGTCTCCAAGACCGAATCAAATCCTATTATGTGATATAATCTACTCTTGCATTTTGCTTTGTACTCGTACAATTACAATTGTACTATTGTATTGAGGATTACTTGTGTTTACCCTATTTTTTGGGAGTTTTTGGTTGTCTCCGTTAGAGAGTCAAGTCTTGCGGGGTTGTTTAAAAAAAACGGCCTGATTAAGACTATTGTGGCGTGTGTGTGTTTTGGGCTGTACGAAAATAAATTTTCATGGCTTCCAAAGGTGCATCTGCTAAGTACTGGTGTAAAGGAGCTGAATACATATGTAATCTATTTATTCTGTGCTTTATAGTTGTTAATAATTCAGACCCCTTTACAGAGATCTGCTGTCACTTTAATATTAAAGAATTTTGTTTTGTTTTTTTTCTGTTGACCAACGTCAAAACAGTTTTATAAACTCCACTGTGATTCATTGTTGTATAACAATAAAACTTCAGATCTTCCAACAAGGGTGAAACTTTTTTTTTTTTTAGGCACTGTAGTTAATATGTGGAATTCAATTATGGTATGAAGAGATGCCCATTTTTATGAATGGTAGGTAAAAAACTGCAAAGAAAATATATTTTACTTAATGTATTATCAGAGTTTGCTTGCTGTTGTATCCCATTGGTAAAGACTCCTGCTTTTTTAATATTTTAAACACTTTTTTCTCTAATGCCTTTCACATTTGAATGTTATTCTAAACCCATCACATGTCTAGTGCTCAGTTATTTTTAAGAGAGGGAAATTGACATAATTGGATTGCAGGAAGATTAAGTGATTTCCCCCCATCTGGGATCACCAAGTCATTAGAGGGAGTTAGAACTGCAATGGTGTAGTTGTCTAATGATTTAGGAACTTCCTTTGCTTTCCTTGGTATTTTGTGCCGTGTGACCTTCTTATTTTAAATTGCTCTTTGTGTTGAACACCACCCACATGAGTCCCAGTTTATTTTTTTAGACCATTTTAGAAAGATTTTAATGAGAACAGGCCATTCAGCCCAAAAAGACTATTTGCTTATCATTTTATACAATATTTTTTGTAATTGTAACACTCTTTTTAATATGCAGTTATTTCTGCCTAAATACAACAAATATGAATATTATACTTTTCATACATTTTTAGAAACTGTTGAATTCAGTTCACGGCGTCTGTCCTACCCTGACAGGATTCTACCCTGGATTGGTAGAAAATCCATGGCAGGGCAATTACCCACACTCACTTGTAAGGAGCACTTAGAGGTGCCATTCAACGTAGCACACACATTTTTGGAGTATATGATAAAAAGTTACCTACAAAAAACACACAGGGTGAATTTTTTAAATCCATACAGATGGCGTCTATTCTGGAAATTTAGAGCCACTTTACCACTGTGCTACCCATTGGGATTAATAAAGTATCTATCTATCTATCTACTTTGTAGTTTTATGAATCCAAAATTCATAAAGCTTTTTTATTTTCTTCTCCTTAAAAGCTAAACCCTGACCTGAGTAGTGATGCTGTTGTGATTCTTGGACAGGGTAATGTGGCCTTGGATGTTGCAAGGATTCTCCTTTCCCCTGTAGAACTTCTCAAGGTTTGTTCACAAGATTACTTTGTAATGTATTTCCATCTCTTCTCACACTGACTATATTTATATTGTGTGCGTGTGTTTATTCCTCCTCCATTTGTCAAATCAGCTACACACCAACCTTTTGGGGTTTGCAGATTTTTTTTCTTTTTCTTTAAAGTTATAGTGTATATGAAATGAATTGATAAAGCCATGTGGATATTTAATTAAAATTGTAATTTTTTATGTAGTCTTGCCTAATACATTTTTGAAAACTTGCTTCATTGACTTCCATACAACCTGCTTAATCTGGACACTGTCTGCAATACTGCTGTAAAAACTGTTTTATCACATATTATGATAAGCTGCTTTGCAGCCAGTGGTACACAAAGGGTTGGGGGGCAGACAAAGTTGAAACATATATGCACACTCTCAGTATTTTAAATTCCAGGTTCTTTAAAAATTACCAAAATGAAATAGAACATTGGTGCCACAGTACAGGAGAAGCACCTGGCACTTTTCGGAGGGTTAGAGAAGAAAGCCCTTATTGACAATGGGAGTGTACATATTGTACATAGCCATGCAAGGCTGAGAAGAAGAGTGCCATTGGGGGCTGTAGACCTTTAGGCCTGTGAGGATGTGTAGGCTTGGCAAGAAGACCTCCAAATGACTAGTTGGCAGCACATGGTCTCTAACTAAGAAAGCAGAAGCCATGTCATCCTTTTAGTTATGAGGGTGGTAAAGACTGGCATTATGTCCATAATTTCCTTCCAGCTGTTAAGGCAGTAGTCCCTGAATGGAAGGTTTGGGCAGATGCTTTACATTTATTTAAGCATCATTTGATACCCTGCTCTAGGACTAATTGTACAGGAATATTAATCTCCTAGGGGGAAGTGAATCCTGCTGTTCTTCTAGTCCTAGTTGGTAGGTGGTCACTCTAAGAGAGTATATAAAGGTTTGTCAGGCTAGAGCCACTGTGCATTTAGAGTCCAGAGGAGATTTGGGGGCAAAAGCTTGCTTGTAGGATATACTGAGTCTTTCTCTTTATGAGTGGTTTGGTGTCATCGTTGAATTGTTGGCAAAGCAACTTGTGTGAACTGAAGGTGGCTGTAAGGTTTTGTGCAAGTTTCATTTCCAGTGCACTTTGTTATCCCTTGTATGTGATTTGTAAAATAAATGCACAACCTATTTTGAACGTGTTAGTTTTAATTCTAAGCAGGGAGAGACACCAGATGGGCATGTATATTTCACATGATTCCTAAACATACTGATACATTGCTAAACAATGGAAGGCAAAACACTACAGGATTTCTACCTGCGAAATGTCAGTAATGTTTTAGACTAAGTTAAATGGGCACATCTTTTGATCTGTTAAAAGAATTTAAATAGTAAAATGATCGAGTTATTTGCTTTTAAGCTCAATTCACTTTTATAGTTAAACTTGTAGGGGGCTGTTCAGATGACCCCAGGCAAACCTTTTGCTGTCAGATGTTATCTCGGACATCAAATGGAGCCATCTGCTGGTCTATTCTGAAAAGTGCAGTAGCAGATTGCTGAAGTTCATTACTTACAAGTGTTTCTATACAAGGAGCATAGTGTCTGCTACTGGGGACTTAACACATTGTAGATTATAGAAGCAAGTGCATTAGAGACCGATCAAAACTGTACAAGAGCGTGGTTGTCTTTAAGACAACTCCAGTATGAGGTACACTTTTATTCAGTTCAGATGGTCTTGCACTTTTTGTTCAACTGCAGGAAAACCTCAAAACTGTTGCATAGTAGTGTGTAGTTAAATAAACTACTTTCAGAACTCTTTAGTTAATATCTATCCCAGGCAGGAAGTGGGTAGAAAGGAGAGATTCTGTAAAAGGTCAGCCATAACAAGTGTTTTCGCATATAGCAAATTTTAAATTTCCTCCCAAATGGTTTGGCTATATCCACATTACACAATAATTCTTCACATTGCATGTGTCAGGTTGCTAAAGAGGCATGCAAACTTAAGAGTTTTCAGCCATTTAAAAAAAAAAAAAACCATGCACAAAGCCTTAGTTTGCATTTTAAGTGTTTTTTTTTTTTTTTCTTACACAACTACAACACAGCAAAACCTTTTCCTTTCTTCATGTAGTCTTTTTGTATCAGAGGTAATATGTAAATAAATGTATGTTATGTGATCTTTCTAATTAACTGAGAAAACTGAAATTATCATTATTGAAATGGAGTAGACTAGATAGTCACACTGGTGGCCAGTTTTGAAATGATACTGTGTTTTATGCACAAATGCAAAGCCAATGGCTATGGTAATGTGCATGATAATGTCTTTATTGCAATTCCTCTTTCCCAAAGAAAAGTTTGCATGTGGCAACACTCTTAGTGATGCTGCTTTACTGATCCTGCGTATTCTGTGTGCAGTCTGCATATTCTTCCCATACCAGTAAGCCCGCGATTCTCGAAAGAATTGCAAATCCAAGAATGGCAATCAGTTTCTGTTCCCTCCGATATTTGGATGGATGAAATTTCATGGAGGGTGGGTGCATCCGGGGAAATGTCATTTAATTAAATAAGCATATCTGTACTAAAGCGGTTTCATTTTGTGGAGCCGTGATTCCTTTGCCTCTGCTGACACCGACTGCTGGCACAGTGGATCACAGCAAGTTTAGTTTACAGGTTGTGTTCGGGTGCTACCCACGGACTCTGGGAAGCTGCTGGGTTTGACTCTGGGGCCGCATATCCAAGAATGGCAATCACGTTCTGTTCCCTCCGATATTTGGAGGGATGAAATATCATGGAGGGTGGGTGCGTCCTGGGACAGTTCATTTCAACGCGCTTCTGTTATGGTTTTTCTTCATGCAGTCTCATTTTTGGTTTTTTTATGGCTGTGTCATGGTATATGCGGTGGTGTGGGCAGTCGCATCCGGGCAGCTGTACAACCTGGCGTGCACGCATTAGCTCAGGTTTAGTTCACAGGTCGTAGGCATGGTAAAGTTTCCATTTAATTCAATAACCCTACTTGAACTAAAGCGGTTTCTTTGTGTGGGCGCCTTCGTTCATTGTTTTTATCCATACGGGCTCGTGTTTGTATTACTAATCGTTGAGCTCCCTCCTTTTGGATACGTGCCTCCTTTGCCTGTGCTGTGTCAGAAGCGCGTTGTGGGCGCACTCGTTCATTGTGTTTATCCATACAGGCTCATTTTGTATTTCCGTTAGTTGAGCTCTTTCATTGTGGAGCTGTGATGTCTTTGCTTCTGGTGTGTCTGAAGCGCGTTGTGGGAGCCTCCGTGTATTGTTTGTATCCATGCGGTCTTGCGTGTGGTGTTTTTGAAGCGCGTTGTAGGAGCCTCAGTTTATTGTGTTTATCTATGCGGTCTCGTCTTTGTTGTTCTGTGGCTGTGTCGTTAGGTAGATTGAACATGCCACACAGACTGCTGGCACAGTAGATTAGAGCAAGTCTAGTTTACAGGTTGTGTTGTTTGGGCGCCACCTACTGACTCTGGGAAGCCGCTGCGTTTGACTCTGGGGTGCCGTGCCGCAGTGCGCATGCGCTTCGGTGCGTCCGCCGTGCATAAATTTAACTGTCGTTTAGTAATATAGATTGGCTCCCTCTTATTTTCCTATGACATCCCCAAAGACATGCATGTATGGTATTGGAAAGTCTGAAATGAAATTAGAGCAGTGTGAGTGTGTCAGCATGCATGAATAGGCCATGTAATGAAATGCTGCCTGCTTTGTTCTGCAGGGATGGACTTCAGCCCTGCTGATTTCGGAATCTGTGTGCATTTGGGTTTATATATCACAAGTCTTTGCGTGTTTGTTTCAGTATCTGGTGGTATTGAACACGTGGTAATCCCACATAACATTTGAATGCCAAAAAATGATATAGTTTCTTTATTTTTGAGTAGAAAGCCTTAATTTGTAATTCTAATGTATGGGTCTCTTAAGTGAAATTCTGTATAACGAGTAAACTGAATTGAACATTGAAATGGATTCTATGTGAGGAATGAGTTGATTTTTAAGCAGTGTTTAATGATTGTGGAATTTTCTAGAATCTCACATGACCTTGTATTGCTAACAGCATGTGACCATGAATATAAAGATGTAGCCCATATAAACAGCTTGTGAGCAGACTCGTACAATCATGTTGCTGTCTGTTTTAAGTGTTTTTTTCTTTTATTCTCTTGTGGCTGTACTTTCAAGCATATTTACACAATACAGATCTGGTTCAATTAAAGGACCAACAACTAAGCTCTAAGAAAGGTTAGTTATACAGGTATGTGCTTTATGTATATAAATATAACATTTTTATGTGCATACAGAAAATATAACATTTTGCAGTTCACCTCAGTTCAGCTGTAGGTCTGTCACTTATCTTAAATTGCAAGTAATATATCTGCCTTTTCGGTCCTGCATTTGCTCCTTTTACTAGTGGCATGAATGACCCTGTTTGGGTACAAGCCTCAATCAAAAATATTTAAGGAGATTGGATAGAACACTGAAATATTATGACAACCAGAGTCTAAATGAGAAACTGTTTCCATCAAATACACTCCTTACACCTGATGCTTGTTGAAATAGATTTAAGTGTACCTGCAGCTCTGCTTTGAATTAGCAGGTTTAGAAAATGGATGGATGGATGACTTTTTCATTGGAATGTGTGAAGTCCTACAATAAAAAAAACTTAAGAAAATATATTTTTAGAAGAATAAAACATAATTTTAAGCAGATAAGTTCTTGAAAACAGATCTGTGTTTAGCCAAAAACCTGGCTCAAATCCTCCAAAAATTAAATTAATGGCTGGTATATATTTTAGATGGATTGCTTCAGTATACAAACCAGGATCTGGAAGGCAAGTTTGGAGTCTTGCAAAAAAAAGGCAATTGATTATGAAAGTTGATGAGGAAAGCCAGCAGCCACACATGTCACATGTGCAAGCAAGGGTCACTTGCAAGGATGGCCATTACAGTTACTTTTTTTATTTTTGTTTTGTTATTGTTGCAGAAAACTGATATTACCCAGGCTTCTCTGGATTCCGTAGCAGCCTGCAAGATTAAGAGAGTTGTGATTGTAGGCAGGCGAGGCCCTCTACAAGTAGCTTGTACAATAAAGGTATGATGTTCCATTATAACTGATGACCCGGTGTTAGATTACTTTTTATTAGCAATTTGCTTGAAAGTGTTCCTCAATACTCCGGTTATACTAACTGGATCAGAGGTTAATCCAAGAGTGGACCATCTAGAGTAAAACAGGAAATATTATACATAAGTGTGTTTGCTGTTTCTTTTACATTCTACTCAAATTCCTCCACAAGCTCTTCCATTACTCACTCCCTTATCACAAGCATTATGATTCACTTTTTAAAATCGCACTTATTGCCCAAGAGGGGAACCACAAATAGGAATTCAAATACACACTGGATTCAGAAAGTATTCAGAACCCTGCACTTTCTGCATGCTTCATTTTATTGTAGATTTAATTTTAAATGGATAAATTTATTTTTTTTGCCCATCAATCTATACTTCAACCCATAATGACAATGAGAAAACAACATGTTTTCTGTAACGTTTGTAAGTTTATTAACCTCCTTTAGTGTTACATTTTTTTTTCTCAATAAAAATTGAAAGTTGTTGCATTTTTTGGCTTGAAAAGATGACATTTATTAAATCTCATCTTTCTACTGTAAAAAGTGCAAAACACTAAAAGTACAAAGTCAGAAGTGCAAAAAGTACAGTAGAATAATTATACAAATAGTAATAATGAATAATACTGTGTATACAGTAATCCCTCCTCCATCGCGGGGGTTGCGTTCCAGAGCCACCTGCGAAATAAGAAAATCTGCGAAGTAGAAACCATATGTTTATATGGTTATTTTTATATTGTCATGCTTGGGTCACAGATTTGCGCAGAAACACAGGAGGTTGTAGAGAGACAGGAACGTTATTCAAACACTGCAAACAAACATTTGTCTCTTTTTCAAAAGTTTAAACTGTGCTCCATGACAAGACAGAGATGACAGTTCCGTCTCACAATTAAAAGAATGCAAACATATCTTCCTTTTCAAAGGAGTGCGCGTCAGGAGAGAGAGAACAAAGCAAGCAGTCAAAAAAAAATCAATAGGGCTGTTTGGCTTTTAAGTATGCGAAGCACCGCGGCACAAAGCTGTTGAAGGCGGCAGCTCACACCCCCTCTGTCAGGAGCAGACAAAGAGAGAGAGAGAGCCAGAGAAAAACAGTCAAAAATCAATACGTGCCCTTTGAGCTTTTAAGTATGCGAAGCACCGTGCAGCATGTCCTTCAGGAAGCAGCTGCACACAGAAAGTAGCAACGTCCCTATCGTCTAGGTGTGCGAACAGCCCCCCTGCTCACACCCCCCTACGTCAGCGCGAGAGAGAGAGAGAGAAAGTAAGTTGGGTAGCTTCTCAGCCATCTGCCAATAGCGTCCCTTGTATGAAATCAACTGGGCAAACCAACTGAGGAAGCATGTACCAGAAATTAAAAGACCTATTGTCCGCAGAAACCCGCGAAGCAGCGAAAAATCCGCGATATATATTCAAATATGCTTACATATAAAATCCGCGATGGAGTGAAGCTGCGAAAGGCGAAGCGCGATATAGCGAGGGATCACTGTACTGTCAAAATGTGTCATTTGTATGGTACAACTTAAAGCACAGTGAAATGCACAATCTGATGTTGTATTCGGGACAACAGTAGTGTGAATCCTTGTGGATTTTCTTTCCAGACTGGTCAGCTTTTGAACAGCACACTGCACATGTGCAACTGACACACGCATCATTTTCGGATTCTTCAGAATCACTTTTTCTTACACTGACTGTTTCAATTTCACTGCCTGAAGACGGATTCACTTCGTCATCACTGCTTGTATCACTGTCAAGAGCATGCAACGCTTGGGCTGCTGAGAAATGTTTCTTACAAGACGCCATTATGAAGCTAGGAGAAGACATGCCTCCACTGTTGCCAGGATAACACTTGGGCCTGTCGCTTGTGCATGACATGCCTATATGGTTTCCTGCATTAACGCTGTTGGCACTTTTACAGCCCAAGTAATACTTGTGTCTAATGCTTATGCCAGATGCATCTATACGGTTGCCAGAGTGACACGCAGAACTAATGCTTTTAGCACTGTTTCTACAGTCCTAGTGATGCTTTGGTCTAACGATAAGGAGGTTAAAAATCAAAAACTGATATCGGTGTCAGGCAACTAGATACATAAGGGACAATGTTTGAATCTGCTTTTTCCTCCGTACTTTTTTATATCTGTGTCTGCTTCATCTGTTTAGCATTATATTTATTTCATTGTATTAATCACTGAGTCTGAACGTGACAAAACAAATCTTATTTATGTGAACCCAATTTGTAATCTACAGTAGATTAGCACCAGTCTGTCCAGAAAGTTGAATGTATCTTAATGACACTTATAGCCCTGTTATTGTTTGCAGAAGTTCTCTGGTATCCAAGCCAAAAGTTCTTATGTGTGTTTAGGGGGGTGGTTGTTTGTTTTATTATTTATACATTTCTCTTTCTCACTGTAAAATTCTAATTTCTATTCTATCAAAAGTAGCTTACTATATGTCTCATCTTTCTTTATTTTTTAAATCTTCATTTTATTTAGGAGCTTCGTGAGATGGTAAATTTACCAGGAACTAAGCCGGTCTTAGATCGCAGGGATTTTGAAGGAATCAAAGATGCATTAAAAGGTATTTGTCACTAATCTTGAAGCTTTTTTTTGACTCTCAAAATTCTAAGTTGAGATATTTCACCTTGAAGTGCCCACTTTGAATTGAATTCAGAAAATGAACGACTGTGTAAACCAATTGCAGTAAACAAAGATTATCAGTCACACTATACTGCTTTAATGCTTACACTCTTCCTGACCCTGAAACATATTTCCTCATTTAATATTCATCACATTTAGGGTTTGCAAAATTGAGACAAAATGTTCAGAGCTGCTTTCATTAATTTGTTACTCACTGATCTGATTCAAGCCAAATAGCACAAATTATTTTCTGTTTTGAAAGTTACCATTTGATGGCTTTGTAAAACTGAGTTTTTACATAAAAGGATATTTCATTCTGAAGGATAAAGAGATAAAGACATTTCTGGAGCCCAAGTGTTGTGTTCTAGTTCCATGTACATTGATTCAGGTGTAGTATACAGTAGATTCAGAAAGTATTCAGACCTCTTCAATTTCTGCACACTTCATTGTATTGTGGATTTAATTTTAAATGCGATTGATTCTTGCCAAATCTACAGTCAATAACCCATAACGACAAAGTGAATACATGTTTTAGGAAAGATTTGCAAATTTAAAAAAACTGAAATTTCTCATATTTATAGGATTATTCAGGTCTTTGTAGAAGCCCCTTTGTTAGCAATTACAGCTTTGAGTCGTCTTGTGCAAGTCTGTGCAAGCTTTCTACACCTGGATTTAACATTCTTCTTGACAGATTGTCTAATGCCCCATTAGACTGGATGGGTAATACCTGTAAACTGCCATCTTCATGTCTCTTCTTGGGTGTTTTAAATGATTTTAAGTTTCTGCTTTTGCTGCGCGTCTGAAAGTCGCATCAGCGTTGTTTCGGCTGTGTGCTTCGGGACATTTTTGTGCTTAAAGGTGAACCGCTGCAACAGTCTGAGGTCGTGTGCACTGTCGGGGTAGGTTTCCTTCAAGGACTTCTCTGATTTGGCTGCATTCATGCTACTCTCAATTTTGACTGGTCCCTCTGGTCCTGTTGCTGAAAAGCACCTCTGTAACATGATGCTGCCATCACCGTGCTTCACTGTAGGCATGGTATTCGGTAGGTGTTGAGCTGTAACTGATCTTCACAAGACAAAATGCTTGACATTCTGCCCAGAGAGTTCAGTTTTTGTTTCATCAGACCAGAGAATCTTTTTCCTCATGCTCTCTTGGTCCTGTATAGGCTGTTTGGTAAAGTCCAAGTAGGCTGTTGTATACTTTTTACTCAAGAGTGGCATCTGTCTTGCCTTTCTACCTGTAAAAAGTCGATTTGATAGGAGTGCTGATGAGATGGTCAGACTTTTGAAACTCTTACTGTGGCCATTGGATATTTGTTCACCACCCTGACCAATTTCCTTTATGCTTGGTTACTCAGCTTGGCAATACAGCCAACTCTAGGAAGAGTCCTGGTGGTTCCAAACTTCTCCCATTTCACAATTATTCAGTCCACTTTGAACACTCAAAGCTTTAGAAACGGGTTTTTCCCCTTACCCTGACCTGTGCCTCACCACCGTTTGATTGGATTGGTCTATGGAGAGTTCCTTGGACTTAATGGTTTAGTTTTTGTTCTAACATAGAGTATAAATTGTAGAACTGTAAATACACAAGTACGTGTTGGCCTCTCTATATAATCAATTCCGTTTGCTACAGGTGGACTCCAAAGAAGTTCCAAACACTTCTTAAAAGAATTAAAGCAAACAGGAGGCACCTACCCAAAATTGAGAGGTGTCTGAACTGTTACATAAATGACAGATTGCTGTTTTTGATTTTTAATAACTTTGCAAACCTTTCTGAAAACATGCTTTTTACTTTACGATTATAGATTATTGAGTAAAGATTGATGGCCCAAACTGGCAAATTTATTCATTTAAAATTAAATTTACAATGCAGTAAAGTGTGCAGAAAGTGAGGGGGTCTGAATACACTACAATTACTGAATGTACTTCTGCTGGTATCAGTGGCATATCAGGTTTCAGAATGGACAAAGAGTATGGATTTAAATTGTTTCTTTTATTAAAACTTTACATTTGGTTTAATGTTTGTTTTGTGCTTTGTTATATGATTCTCGCCCATATTCCTGTAGAATATTATAATGAAATTTTGCTCATAAACATAATGATTTCGAGGCTGGGTTTGTTTGGACTCTAGATATAGCTCGTCCCAGAAAGCGCTTAACAGAGCTCCTGATGAAAGTAGCAATGGAGGAACCATCTGGCAGAGACGCAGAACGCTGGGCAGCAGCGTCACGAGAGTGGAGCCTCCGATTTCTGCGAAGCCCCATCAAAATCCTTCCCACAGCTGATGGGAAGAAAGTTGCTGGAATTCGATTTGCGGTCACCACACTGGAGGTAGATCAACTTCTTTATTTATCCGTGGTCTGATATTTTAGATAAGTGACTTAAGTTATTTGTGCATGGTGGAGTGACCTACTGAGGGTCCCACACTGACAGTTGTTTGGGGTCTTTTGCTTTATTCAGTAGGTCAGAATGCTTGCATTTCTTTATACTTAATGGCTAAAAATGCACAATAAAACAAAAAAAAACAAAACTTTTTTTCACAGTAATAGTTTGCAGATGTAATGCTGTGCATTTACAGATGTAACACAGCCATGTTTTTTGTAGTGCAAATGCTGATATTTTAATCTATAGTGTGATGGCAAGGGTAGCATTTTGTTTTTATTCTAATTCTACTGAATCAGAGTGTTTCCCAGGCAAAGTCTGAAGTGTTTTATCTATAACTTTCTATTGTGTTTGAGATCTTTCACTTTAGCAAGAGAGATTTGAATAGACGTTTGATGCTGCATTTCTTTAATCTTTTAATTTACAAAAGCTGTATGGATTATGCATCTTAAAGAGAACTAAGCTGTGTTTTTGTATTCGGTGGTTTTGTGTGCGCTACCTCCAACAATGTCTTCTGTGTTTCATTTTAGGTTTTGCATTCTTAGCATGTGTTTAGGGTAGCCCAGTGGTGCAGCGATTAGTGCTGCTGCCTGGGCACTGTCTGGGTGGCATTTTCATTGTCCCATGTATATGTGGGGGGTTTCTCTCGCATCCCATTTATATGCATGTTAGGCTAATTGGTAATTCTAACTTGTCCCAACAGTGAATAAGCCCTGTGATAGACTTGCAGTGTGGTATTTAGTGATGTCAAGTAGATCACTGGCCCCCTGGAAAAGCTGTTCAGAAAATGGCTGATTAGATACTGATTTTACTGGAGAGACACCTTTTTTTGGTTAACACAATGTTATAAATAACGACTCTTTAAGGTGCTGTTTAAAATATGACCAAAACTAATTGTTTGAACTTTATTAGCTGTGGCCTTTGAAACAGTCCTGCTTTTTGTAGTAAACATCTCTATTATAAAAAAAACAAAAATTGTGGGAGAGAGACTTCTGTTTCCAAACCAGACTTGGAGGTTGCTACAGTAACAAAAAAAGATAGTAAAGATCACATTAGCACAAACAAAATGAAATTATTACTCGAAAAAAGGGAAAAAAATCATCACGGACCAGGTGTAATTGGGGGAAAAAAAACAGCAGGACAAAGTGAGGTCAGAAATAAAAGATAGAGTATGAAACAAAGTAAAATATCATAAAGAGGTTAAAAAACAAGGGGGCCAAACACATGCAGAGCAGGTTAGAGATAATGAAAACAGTGGAATTCAAAAGACTCAAAAACGTAGGCGCAAAAAACATGCAGAGCAAGATACAGAATATGAAAGCAGAAAAAATTGAAAGTGTCAAAAAGTAAACATTGCATTAGCGCAAACAGAAGTTATTACTCGGAGAAATAATGAAAAGGTGAATAGAGATCGAATATATGGACATAGGTGATAAGTCTGAAGTATGTAAATATTGTAAGGCTTTGAAGTTTTAGTCTGAGAATTTCAAAAACGAGGTTTACTGCACATGCATTTATTGGTTACTTTGCAAAAACAATTAACTGCTGCTGATGATGATCACTTTGTCTGTGCTGAAATTCCAAACCGAGAAACCTATCCTGAATTATGGTACAAAGTCATTAAAAACATGTCTCACTGACCTCCATGAAAAAGATTCAGCACATTGGGACTCGAAAGATTCCACATATTGTTTTTAAAGAAGTTCTGAAATAAAAGTGAAACTAATGAGATTCAAAGAGAAAAAAAATCTTAAAAGTGTGTATCCGGAAAACTAAACATGGGGGTTGGTGAGCGAAGTGAACAGGGGGCAAAGCCCACTAGTTTTCAATTTATAACTTCTTTAAAAGTGACAAGAAGTGTATGCAAAATTAAACAATGTTTACAGTACAAAATTGCTTTGAGGTGATTTCCCTAATAGATATATTTCTGTCTGTGTGATAAGCAATGTATTGTGTAGGACAATTGTCATGATACTGAAATTCCAAACTTCAATACAATACTTTGAGAACTATTGATATTCAATACCATTTTCAATACCCCGGATTGGAACGGTGTGGGGATTGGGGTAGTGAGTAGAATGAAGGACACGTGTTTTTTATGATTTAAAAAAAAAAAAAAAAGACACAATTCTTTATAAAATTGTATAAATGTGTATATATAATATATAGTGTGTGTGTGTGTGCATATTTATGTTGGGTTTGCAGTTGCTCATGTGCATTTAACAAATACACTTTGGTGCAAAGTGGTTCACGGCTCTCCTATATACTTTCTTTTTGATAAGACCAGTGAGTGCTGTTTTAGCAGCAAATGCAAGAAAGTCTTGATTCTTAATCTATTTTATCTGTTGCTCAATTTCAAAAAAGCCAAATTAATCCACTGTGATTCAGTGTTGTATAGCAATAAAATGGGAAACATTCAAAGGTGGGCGACTACTTTTTATAGGTACTATTTGTAATAAGATGGGATCATCTTGGGAGGGTCCCATGCTAGATGAAAATAGTAACTGACCTGGTGGGTTTTGTCCTTTACTGTGAGTCATGCTTGGCTTAAGTAGTGGACTACTGCACACATCATGGTGTCTCACGTGGCAGTTGTTCATTCTCCTTCGTTTTAGACTTTGTGATTGAATTACCTTATTTTCTGGTTTGCTTGCTGTCCCTTTTGTTTAAATTCCTTCTTATTTGTTGACATGTTGTACTTTTCATACTTGTTGTTTCTAATTTGTTCTTTTCATTTTTTGCATTTCAGTTTTTTGTGTTTTTGTTTTTGTATTTTTCAAATTGCCTTTGTGTTTGATTTGGCTTCTGCTTTTTCTACAGCTGCTGTAAAGGACCAGACAATCCTCTGGCTGCCTTTTTCCATTTGTTTTTGAACACGGCAAGTTGGCGCCATTGCAGAAAACATGTTAGGTTTATAACCCTCTGCAGTTCCCTCCCCCAATTCAACACTGCATGACAGATGGCTTTAGAATGCCTTTGGTGCATCGTTTGCAGACAGTAAGCACTTCGAAGAGATCTTAACAAGAAGGTCTTGGCTTTCGGCATCTTCAGGTAGTTAGTGGTAGTGAGTGAATGGACTGCTTTAAGCGTTTTTGCCCAGTTTTGTTAGCTCATATAAAAAAATCTATACAATGTGGAAGACTGGGGGCACTATAGAGCTACCCACAAAACCCAGTAAACAAAGAACATGAGGTTAGTATTGAAAATTTTATTTTTGTTGATTTAAATGAGACTAGGAAGAGTACAGATAAGGAAAAAAAAAAAAAATACAGAATAATCCAAACCCTAATCCTGCTCCCTCCTGGGCCTGCCTCCAGAGGACTGCCTGCCCACTAAAAAGGTTTCACAGATGCACTCCTTTCGATAGCCCACCCCCTGTTTTTCTCGTTCTTTGGATTCTTAGTCAGGTGCTGCTTCTTAACAGCATAGCCCCTCACAATCAGCTTTAATTACTGTGTCCCAAATCCAGGGGATTGGAGGGCGGTAAGTGTGAAAATTCCATATATTTATCTCAACATTTTCAGAAATCCCTGTTTCAACACCGGGGTCTTGGGGGGAGCCAGAGCTCATCCCAGCAACAGCAGGCGCAAGATATCAACCAACCCACAAACCATGTATAGGACATCAGCAGTGTCTCCCTAAGTAGTCGGGGGGGGGGGGGGGGGGGGAGAGATTCTCGTTACTGTTCCACTATTAGCTGAATAGTGAAATGTCACACTGGTAATACAGTATAGCAGGTTTAGTGGATTTCTGAATGTTATATGAATGTAAAACACAGAAATTAAGGATGTGATTCCAATAGTTCAGTAAAAATTCCTGCAAGTTTTGTAAATAAGTGCTAATGTAAAGAAGTCCATAAAAATGAATCCACATTTTCATTTGAACCACCACAAACTAGACACAACATCCCAGCATACTGCAATCCCCTCCTAATCTGACTGCCACAGAAGACCTAAAATTCCTATAATTTATATATATATATATATATATATAGAGAGAGATAGATAGATAGAGAGATATATATATATATAGATATATATATATATATATATAATATGATAGATATACACAAATTTACAGACTATATACAAGACAGTGAATTTACAGCAGATGTGTAAAAAATATAAAGTGAGAGCCACTACCAATTTGCACTTTGGATAAATAAAGATTTAACTATCCTGTAGTACCTTTTGGTATTATCTATACAGTATATCTGTCTTTCTATCATTAATACAGAGAGGCACAATATAATGGTATACTAGCACAGCAAAACATCCGTTTAGTAAAATTGATGCAATGGTAGGTCAGTCTGTTTCACTGACATCATGCATTTAGAAACCTGTGTACACAGCCATGTGTGTGTGTCTCTTTCTCTACCTCTGTATCTTATTGCCTTTGCTTATCAAACATTCCAGCCCTCTGGTGGACATGGGACATAATTATGCCCAGGCATGAGCGGATAGTGGATGTTTTGTCATTTTTGTGTATGTGTATATAGATATATATACACACAGAATATTTAGAGATAACCTTCAGTATTGTCACTCTATCCATATATAGTGCCTTTCAGTTTTATCTGTCTGTCATTTATATAGTATATTTCAGAATTATCTATCTTACTATGTCAAAATTAAGGTGTATATGGAAGAAAGTCTAACTTTAGGACTAGCAGACCATTCTCCGGGTTCCTAATTTGTAATTTTGCAGGAGGCAACCTTTGTTTTCTGTATAATTTATTGCAAAAGGAAATGATGTATTATACCATTAAAATGTCACTAACAATAGCTGCCTTTCCTGATCTCACTATGACAAATACAGCCACAGACACCAAGATGGTAAACATACACTGTTTAAAAGTGGACTACAAAGCACTGCAGATGTTCCAAGCACCCTTCTCCCTGACTTGCTGTTCTAACCAAGCAGTCCATATAGCAGAAGTGTGTCACTTACTGTTGAAATACTGGATATAAATAAAACAAAATTTACTGTTAAGAAATAGTATTGCCTAATATTACATATACAGTAAGAAATACAAGATATGAAGAAAATACAACATTCTAAATTGTCGTTTTCTGTCATATTTCAGGCATAAATGTTGTTTTTGTAATTAAGATTTTAAAGGTGATGAAATAGAAACAGAAGATCAGAATGAAATGAAAATGCTAAAAAGAGCAAAAATGGGCTGATAATTTCAGTGCATCAACGTTGACCTGAACCTACCTTTTATATAATATTTAAATATATTTACTAGCTCTGCATGAATATAACGGGTATTAAAATGGCCCCAAATGAAGTGCTGAACCTGTCTGCTCATAACTTTGAGTTTGATTAAGTGGCTTTGTAAGTGGAAGTATGTATAATGCAAAGTGGCCCACTACGACATCATCTTGAGACCTGCTAAACTGACAAAAGCCAATTTCTGTATTTTCTATCAGCTGTGCATTTGACATTGGCCTCTGGACTCCACTTTGGTTGTTTGTAAAGTAAATGGCGTCTTTTGGCCATGTTGCAATTACACTGGTGACGTTTATGCCAAAAGCTCTCTTGAGAGATCATTCAGATGGTTCTAATTCCAAATTTGAATGTTTTCCAGTGATTTGCCATGAGTATATTTCCCTGTGGATCAGTTACACACATGGAAGTGTATCCTAGTACTAGAATAACTTATTATTTAACAAGATCTGGCCTTTGAGTGGAAATGCCCCCATCATGCAGTCATTTCTTTTAAGTGTTGTTGAGCACTCATTTTGTGATAGCCTTGTATCTGTAATCAATTCTGAAGCTTTAACTGCAGTATTGGGAGTAATAAATAACACTAAGCTCTATATCACACTACTTGCATGAAAACACTTTTTTCCCCCTCAACAGAAGGGATTTTTCCTGATTTGTGTCCATTGCTTTCGGGCACTGGTTCTTGCTTCCCCGTGACAGATGGTATAAAGGAAGGAATTCAGGTTAATAAAGTGGTATGTGTTTTTATTACTGTCTAACCATCATATTTTAAAATGTTTAAAATCGGATATTAGACATGAACTCTCCTGCATGTTTAAAGTATAGGAAGCTTCTATAGCTAGTTGTTGCTCGGGCACATTTGTAACACTGCTCTATCACATAAGAACCTTTATGTACAGCAGTAGGAATAAAAGGCTTTGCATTGATCCATATTTATCTGACTGCATAGCTAGCCTGGGGGAATGCAGGTGGCTAAAATGAAAGGGCATGAACTGGGCACAGCTGAACTGGAATTGGTGGCTGAATCTGCCTGACCAAGAGGTGTGTGAAGGAAAACAGGACAGCTGGAAATTAAGGGCCGAGTTAAATGCAAATTATTTACTTTCCTGAGGAGAAGCCATTTCTACCCTATGCAGATGCCATACTACATCAAGTTTTGGTTTTCATTTTTTCCAAGCTCTTATAGAAGGAACTATTATTAGCCAAACTTTTCTTGACCAAAACTCTAAACTATCATTTTATATGCTCTTCATGGTCAAGTGGCTATGGCCCATGTAGGGCAGATGGTTTATGGTCTAAGCCTGTGCTTCCCAAACCCTTGTCTTTGGGATCCTCTGTTGCTGCAGGTTTTTGTTCCAGACAGCTTTCTTTTTAAAATGTACTCTTGGCTTATTTAAGCCAGCTGTTTAGGTGAAGACTGTGTTTTGGGGTCAATGTTGGAGTTGCAAAATGTTTTTTTTTTTTTTTTTTTTTTAACTGCACCAAACATTTTAATCATCATCCAGATTTTCATTCTGCATTTCCAGTTGGTCTAGTTATGTGATCCCTTATTGACTAATGAGCACTTTAGAGGGCCTGACACTGAAGTCAGTTGTGTCTACTCTGCTTGTTCTCAATTGTTGTCATTATTAGAATACAAATAAGGCCGCAAACTACACAGAAAAGGGGAAAATAAGTCAAAGTTAGGTATTAAAAGGTAAAGCAAACATATAACATTTCTAATTGTTTTAAAAATGTAAAAATCATCCTGCGCATTTTTTTATTTATTTTTTTTATGACATCAATTAGTGGTAAAATGGCTGAGACTGAGAAACTGCATAACACAAAAACCTGCAGCCATGTGGGGAATCCAGAACTGAGCTTGAGAATCACTGCGGTTAGTCAATAATTAAATTGCCTAGAATATTTGTTTTGTTACTAGAATACAATTTGCAAAAGGCTACACTGATATGGTGTGTGCATCATAGGAACAGGTTTAATCTTTTTAATCAAATTAGCCTTGTGGCTCACCCAAGGCTATGGAATTACAAAACTACATTTCAGGGGCAAAGATTTTGTTTTAATGGCATTATATGGCATTACTCAACCACTAAAGGAAGAACACATTCAAAAGAGAATCTGAGAGCATCAATCCAAAGTGGCAGACCTCCTTAGAGTCCAACTTTAGACTAAACTAAGTCCTCTGGGTCAGACGAAATATCCATAATCTGTGCACATGATTCATTATTCTACAGCTATATATAGTAAATAAGTTAAAATAGAGATGCTATTAGTTTATACAGATTAGCACAAAGTTATTTCTATCCTGTTCCTCATTTTGCTAGAAATAGTTTTTCTGCATAAAACTATTTTAAATAAAATTTTAATTGATGGTAAAACTGGGACTTTAAGGTGGATGTACTGTTAGCCTAGAACTAATAGACTCCAGCACCATGTCTTATTATTATTATCTGGCTTAGTGTGTTTTATTCAAGGTGACCTACAACATTGAAAGTACAATGTGTTGCTTTTCTTTTTCCAGTTGGGAGCAGAGACGGGTCATGTGACTTGCTTGTGGTCAGTGTCCATAGCAGGATTTGACCCCATAACCTCTGTGTTTGTAGTCCATGACCCTTGACCACTGTGCCACACTACCTGCCAACTTGATAGATTGCTGCACAACTACACAGGAAGTCAAACACCTAAGACGTCCAATTTCAGATGGGCATTCCTTCTAGCTAACAATTAAGATGGCAGCTTTGATCCTGGAGGCTTTGTAGACTGTGTTAAATTTCATGAAGGTTTAGGGGTTTTACATTTTAAAAGGTGGTACATGTGAACCCAGTTAACTCCAGCATGGCGTCATAACTTATTAATGGGGACGACTGTAGTAATGAATGTGCTGTTCTAATTAGAATGAAAGATGCAACACAGTCCATGTTGTAAAATGCTGATTTGTACAGTGCATCCAGAAAGTATTCACAGCGCATCACTTTTTCCACATTTTGTTATGTTACAGCCTTATTCCAAAATGGATTAAATTAATTTTTTTCCTCAGAATTCTACACACAACACCCCATAATGACAACGTGAAAAAAGTTTACTTGAGATTTTTGCAAATTTATTAAAAAAAAAAAAAATTGAGAAAGCAAATGTACATAAGTATTCACAGCTTTTGCCATGAAGCTCAAAGTTGAGCTCAGGTGCATCCTGTTTCCCCTGATCATCCTTGAGATGTTTCTGCAGCTTAATTGGAGTCCACCTGTGGTATATTCAGTTGATTGGACATGATTTGGAAAGGCACACAACTGTCTATATAAGGTCCCACAGTTGACAGTTCATGTCAGAGCACAAACCAAGCATGAAGTCAAAGGAATTGTCTGTAGAAAAATTGCAGTGGCCTCCATCAACTAAGTGGAAGAAGTTCGAAACCACCAGGACTCTTCCTAGAGCTGGCCGGCCATCTAAACTGAGCAATCGGGGGAGAAGGGCCTTAGTCAGGGAGGTGACCAAGAACCCAGTGGTTACTCTGTCAGAGGTCCTCTGTGGAGAGAGGAGAACCTTCCAGAAGGACAGCCATCTCTGCAGCAATCCACCAATCAAGCCTGTATGGTAGAGTGGCCAGACGGTAGCCACTCCTTAGTAAAAGGCACATGGCAGCCCGCCTGGAGTTTGCCAAAAGGCACCTGAAGGACTCTCAGACCATGAAAAAGAAAACTCTCTGTTCTGATGAGACAAAGATTGAACTCTTTGGTGTGAATGCCAGGTGTCACGTTTGGAGGAAACCAGGCACCACTCATCACCAGGCCAATACCATCCCTACAGTGAAGCATGGTGGTGGCAGCATCATGCTGTGAGGGTGTTTTTCAGTGGCAGGGACTGGGAGACTAGTCAGGATAAAGTGAAAGATGGCTGCAGCAATGTACAGACACATCCTGGATGAAAACCTGCTCCAGAGCGCTCTTGACCTCAGACTGGGGCGATGGTTCATCTTTCAGCAGGACAACGACCCTAAGCACACAGCCAAGATATCAAAGGAGTGGCTTCAGGACAACTCTGTGAATGTCCTTGAGTGGCCCAGCCAGAGCCCAGACTTGAATCTGATTAACATCTCTGGAGAGATCTTAAAATGGCTGTGCACCAACGCTTCTCATCCAACCTGATGGAGCTTGAGGGGTGCTGCAAAGAGGAATGGGTGAAACTGGCCAAGGATAGGTGTGCCAAGCTTGTGGCATCATATTCAAAAAGACTTGAGGCTGTAATTGCTGCCAAAGGTGCGTCGACAAAGTATTGAGCAAAGGCTGTGAATACTTATGGACATGGGATTTCTCAGTTTTTTTATTTTTAATAAATTTGCAAAAACCTCAAACTTTTTTCACGTTGTCATTATGGGGTGTTGTGTGTAGAATTCTGAGGAAAAAAATGAATTGAATCCATTTTAGAATAAGGCTGTAACATAACAAAATGTGGAAAAAGTGATGCGCTGTGAATACTTTCCAGATGCACTGTATATTCCTATTGGGCTGATACATTCATCCAGGGTATCATACAATTTCAGGATATGTTAGTCGCTTGATTTATTTATTTATTTTATTTATTTTTTAACTGCTGCAGCACAAAAAAATTGACTAGCCCAGGGTCACACAGTGAGTCACACGTGAGAAATTAACCTGGGTTTAAATTCCAAAGCCTAAGTCACCTCACAACACTGTTTGCCTAGCAAAATTCAGTTTAATCTGCATTAGAAAATGAATGATGGCATAACAATGAAAGATAATCTTTGCCTTGAGAGGTATCTATAAAACAAATTGGAATTAGAACTGGGTCCAGTGTTATTTTCTGATATGGTGTGTAGCCATCATTTGGATGTGTTAAGACCAGATGAAGTAAAATAAAAGTTGGTTGTGCAGTAAGATGTGTCCAGATGTTAATGGGGCTGTAATGTGGGCCTGCCTGGTTGAGGTTAACACTGATAAATCAACTTGTGGCTTTGATCATTTACTCCATTCTGTTTCACCTTCATACATTAAGCTTGCAGAATCATCAGGAATTTTGCTCCTCAACCTAAATGTTACAGCTGGCAGAAGCTAGAATCCCACTCAAGTATAAACCTTTTATGTCTAGTAATCTTAATTGGGGGAGATGAGTTCTTGTATGATGGTAACACCCAGTTGAACCAGTTTGTTTCATTGAAGGGCTGTCGTAGACAACACTAAACCGTGTGACGCTTGCTTGTGTGGATTCTATTCAGAAGCTCTGTCTGCACTGGCTTAATGACCATTTCCTTCAAAAGAATTTTGTTTCACTATGATTTATAGTAATCCGGAATTGATTGTGTTGCAAACATTGTTTCTTTCTGAATGCTGAGATTTTTTAATGTGCTCTTTCTCTTCGACCATAAGTGCTTTAGTAAATTAAGAGGCTTAAAATCGTGGAGCCATTGCTTTATGTTAATGGTTTCTGCTTCATCGTCCGGCCTATAGATCAGTATCTGAAGATATAACCTGTCGGGGTTCAAGAGAATGCACAAGTCTCAAAGATGTTAAAGAAGACCAAGTCCACATGAAGGCTATCCTCCAAGTGAAGACTGACTATGTTGAGGCCACCACATCATTTCAGCAAGCCAGTGTGTCTGGACTCCATTGCCACAAGTTTGAGACTTCGGTTGGAAAACTCCGGCTTTTAAATAACCTCTGCAAGGTACAAGAATCAAAGATAATCTTTGTCTTGAGAGATATCTAGAAAGCAAGTTGGAATTGGATATCAGGTCGTATGTCACTTGCTAATATGGTGCATAGGCATCACTTGGACCGTTTAGCAACAGGTGCCGTAAAAGACTGTTGTAATTTTAGTGGCAAGGCATGTCCAGATGTTAGTAGCTGTAATGTGGGTCTAATAAAGGAAACATAGAAATAACTTTGTGCTGGTAACTCAGGTTGGCTAAATACAAGGTAAATTATCTATGGGATGTTTGGTTTCACCTTCCTACCTTTTATAGCTTTCAGAATCGCATCATGTTTTGTCCTCCTACAGTCGCACTCAAATAAACCTTTTGTGTTTGGCAGACTTGGATAAAATGACAATTTCTTGTGCTAATCTTAAAATGAAGATTTTCACTTTAACGTGCAAGGTCAGCTGCTACTGGCCTGTTTCGAACAATGCAGTGGGAAAGCCATGGAACAAATGAATGTGATGAGTGCTGGTCTCCACTGCGATGAGATCCCTGCAGAAAAAAAAAACCACCTGGGCAGTGCAGTTAGAATAAAAACTGTGAATGCAAGAGTGCTATTCTAATATGAAATGAATTTACAATGATGCTTGACTGCTGCTTGAAGGGAAGGCTGCTCCAGCAGTGACAGACATCCCCCTCAATACTCTCAAGATTCTTTATTTCAGTCGTTTGGACTGAACAGCACATAGGCCACATGCCCACATAGCTGAGCCAAATTGTCCAGGGGGGATGCACTGTCACTTGAGTCAGATTAACCCTAAAAAAAAAAACATGAAGCCGTACTGGCACCCACCGTATCTGGAATACTCAATTATATAAGCCATGGCTTAAACTTCATCTCCTTCCTTATGACTTCCTCTGCTTTGCTTTCCAGTATAGGATTGGGGCAGCAGTTCTCCTTACAAGCCTTTCCTATGACACCTGTTTCTTAAAATTTTAAAAGGGTTTCAAATCTTTTCCATTTTTCTTCTCTTTATCATTTTTCCATTTTTTCCCTTTTATTTAGTTTCTTTCAGCTTCAACAGATCGTCGGACCGGTACACAAGAGCTGGCATTGTGTTGACTTTCTCCTGGCTTGTCATCCGCTATCATTTTGATCAAAGTCTTCTCGTCCTGGGCGAGAGTCCTCATCTACCGAAATCTCATCTTTATACTGTTTTTCTAAACTATCTTGTTTTTCTAAAATACTGTCTGACATTTTGGAAAACCGGAATTCTGGGACAGCATTTTCTTTTTCCAGTCTTTTCAGCCTCTGGTCCAAATTGTAGATATTCCTCTGAACCTCTTCAATAAGAATAACATTGAGCCTCTCCCGCTGATCTGTTATAGCCATGTATGCTACCATTTGTTCAATAAGCTTTATGTTGCTATCTTGAATTGCACTGATGGGCTCTATGGATTTCCTCAGAAATGTAGAGATAGTCTGAAATCCAACGAGAGAAAAGGTGTGAAGTGAACACAATATGAAGAATCGTTTTCAAAAAGAAGCAGCTTGGTTTAAGTCAAGGGTAAAAAAAATACTACAACCCTAATGTATGTCCACGTTTTAATAGCCATTTTGGTGGATCGCGTGGTACCACACCGAACCCAAAGGGAATAATGGAGTAGAACGTACTGTTAAGTACATTACAAAAAACGTAGACATGCCTGCATTTCAAACTAGCCTTTGTTTTTTGGATTTGATGTAGAGCTCAGTCTGTGTGTTTATCTGAATGTATTTGGATGAGTATAAAGTCCAGGATTTCCAGAACTCAAAAATAGCTAGCACGTTACATAGCTTCGAGTCTGGGTGTGGGTCACTTTTAACGTGCACTTGCTGAATCTCGTGGATTATGCTTGTAACGAATACAGACCTGTGAAAGCTAGTGCATATTTTAAAGGTAAACGTTTCAAATTAGCAATCCACTCATTCAATAGCCTCGTAGACTTCGTTCGTTTGTGTAACGATACTTGAACCCCGAACCCTAACCCGGTCACTCCCAATACATTCAGCCATCCATCCCAAGACTTTCTGTTTACCTCCTCCTTGTTTTTGTTTACCATCTTACAATAGCATGCGCTAAAGATGACCATAAAGGACAAAATAAATAACAGGCCGACGAATGTCTGCGGGGGCAGGGACTCGGGGAGAGCACTCCACAGCGACAGGGCTCCGTCTCCAGCACTGGGCTCTGTCACGGGGATCTCCGGCTCCAGGTCCTTGGTTTCTACCGCCCCGTAAAAGAAACTAATGAGTGGGCTCAGCTGCTCGTGTAACGTTAGTAGCACAGTTTCACACATGACTTTCATCGTCACTTAGAGAAGACAAGTTTGAAATGAATGCACAGATTGCAGCCAGTGCGTTTATACTCAAAGTGGCGGGGCGGCAAGTGGGCAGGGCTCACCGAGGTGGACTGGCAGCGCCACGGTATCGCGAGAGTCTGTCCGCGCTTTAAGTCTGTTCGAGTATCGCGCGAGTTACTCCTTGAATACCGTTAATTGGACGGCCAGCTGTCATGAGGTGTCAATCACTTCTCGACTCCGTTCAGTTCACGTCTCAGTATTTTAAGGAATGGGGAATGAACATCCGCACATGAAAAATCAAAGATCGGAGTTTCGCCTTCAATCCACACTTTGCGTATTGCCACCCAGGCCAATTAAAATATCAGCTACCTAGAAACGATGTCGCGATGCACTTGTCCTCCATTCGAATCGAAGGATTACCGGAGCTACAGTACCGTCAGGCCGTGTCCTCTTTTCGCGTGGTGCGTCCGGCGAAAAGGTGCACGTTGAATTTTCTCATTTGACTTGTGCAATGTTAACGCGCTTGTGTGACATTCAACAACGAATTTTGCATTTTCTAATATTGAATACCTCCGCTTACCCGGTGACCCTCCCTATAAGTTAAATGTCCCTATCAAAGTTTTAGGTATAAAATTGAATTTTGATTAGAAAAGTGAAGGATTTCAGGCAGGGTGACAGACACTTGAGGCCTTTTAGTACTTGTACCATTGCGCACTTTATGGTCAACTAGACCAGCAGTTCTCAACGTTTAATCCTGTGACTGCAGTTTTTTGATCCAGCCAGTTTCTGTCAGACGTTGTTTCTTTTCATTCATCTCATTGTGCAATTAGCTGACAATTCTATCTACTTTTGCTTTTAGAAAAATGCAGTAGTGTCAGATTTACACTTGCAGGAATTAAGACACGTATGTACAGTATGTATATCGTATCTTTTAAATGCTTAATTTTTTTAATCATTTCTTTGGAGTTTGCTTTCCTAATTGAATCTGAATACAGACAATTCGTGTTGAGCAGAGCTGACACCAGCAGAATTGACTCTAAAAGGAGCATCTACTTCAGTATTATTCATTTATGTGCTTATTAATAAACTAGCTGTGCTACATTAACATCGAAGTAATCAACATAGACCTCTGTGTTAACTTTTGTAGTGCACCCTGCAATTCATATGTTTGTTATGCCATTTGGTATGGGATTTGTAAAAGCAATGTTAATGTTTGTGATGTGCCAGCCATCTGTTGGAATGTATTTTATTATTACCATCTTTTTCAGAATGACAGATGTACCAACTTGACAGATATATACTCAAATACTTTTCCTTTTATTATGGTGGATAATTGCCTAAATAACCAGAACATTAAAAAAAATGCTTTAAAGAAAAAATAAGATTCTTTCCAGTCTAATTCATATACTGTACATTCATGCTCCATTCAGTAAAAATAAAAATAAAAAGTTTGTTTTTTTAACAATCATTTAGAAATTACAGACTGGGAAATAACAACTTGTTTAATTAAGGCAGGAGTCCAGTTAGGAGAAGTGGTTTGGGACAAAAACCTGTAACCACAAGGGGCCCTGAGGGCAGAACGTTGAGAACCACTGAACTAGCCAGTGTTTTCGGTGTTGCCCAGGTGTATTTGTATAAATTGGTAAAGTTAAATAAGTAAATATTGATGTGTTTTATGCCTGATTGGATTCCAGAAACCCCTTGTACTAGGGGTACTAGTCCATCTCAAAGCCCACTTGCACTGGTTAGTTTGAGTTACTAGTTAACTTACCCCGATTATATGTGCTGGTTATGGGAGGAGAGCCCTTGCAGACTACACAGGGAGGATGACTGACTGGGTGCAGGATTTGTCACCGTGATACTCTGTGTATGTGGCAGCAGTGCTAACCACAGTTCAGCCATGCCACCCTAGTAAAAAACATACTGAAGGTGTGAGATTCTAACTGATGATTAGAACTACATTTTTTTGAGAGATTTGTACTTTTGAAACTTCTGGTTGGCATTTACAGCGTTTCCACCTGATGCCAATTCAAGTATTTATGATGACTAATTAATCACTGGGCTCATTTACAAGTAAAAATTTTTATATAGGAAGCTGGAAATTTACAAGATAGCTCAACACTTCAGCTTTGAATTTGCAAGTCAGAGAAAGGAAAAATGGCACAGAGTGAAAAAGTGCAAAAGATTTGTGCCATTTGTAGAGTGTTCCAGTGTGCTGCCTGGACTCGGTGTGGGTGCAGCTTTCTTAACATGTAAAGGTCTTATTCTGTACATATTTATATATTGTTTTTCTTGTTTTGTTTTTTAGGGTTCAGGGGAGAATGCCAAGGCTGTCCTAACTGGACAAGAGGAGGAAGTCTCATGTGGGCTCATTGTGAACAGCATAGGTTACAAGAGTTTGCCCATTGATGATGGCGTGCCATTTGATGAAACCCAAGGAGTGATTCCTAACGACATGGGTCGAGTATGTCAAACGCCTGGTGAGTCCTTATTTGTTATTCCCAATAACATTCTCTTGTCAAGTTGAAATTTGATTCATTAAGGTTGTTCCTTGATGCACAACAGTGCATATATTTCATCTTTGTGTTTCACATTGGTTTCTCGCCCCCCACTTTTCAAGTAATCTACTTTTTTGAGTGTAGTTCAGGGTCAAAGAGAGCTGGCGTCTGTTCTAGAAATATCAGGTACAAGGAAGGAAGGTGCTAATCCGTCATAGGACCAACCCATCTTAATACCCACAGTTGCACTCGTACATGGCCAGTTAAATATGTGAGAGGAAAACTAGAAGTTCCCAGAAAAGAGCCCATGCTGACACAGGGAGTGCATGTGAACTGCTCTGGGCAAGCAAAGACGCAGAGGGAGCCCAAAGAAATGTTGGGGTGCCAGCCAGGTTGCCCCATTCAGTTTAACGTTCGTTCGGAATGAACAAAACATGCACTCTGGGCCACAAAACAGAAAACGGTAAGCAACTTAAAGAATACAGCCTTCTTGGCTCCAACTGATCAGAGGCTTGGTAGAGCAAGTCTTGGTTTTGGAGCTTCATTCTTGGGCAAGTTTGGGTCCAAATGAGACACCTCATTCTGGGGACAACTGGGCTTTATAAGGCTCTAAACAGAAGGGGCAGAGGCAGTTGTCCTCAATGGGTGTCTTCTCAGCACTATGAAAGAGAGAAGAAGCAATAAAATTAGTGACCGCACCCCCTCAAGCCATGGGGTATTGCATACCTCAGACGGTGATCCTTTGACGTGCATGTGTGACACTGCATACAGATAGTTAACTGGCATTCGCTTTGCATCCAGACACTGAATCCGTGAGGCAGTATTGTGAGTAAGTGTACCACCATGCTTTTATTTCTTGTATGTTGGTCCACTGATAGGTTTACATGGAGACGTTACTGTTCATTAGAACCCCAGAAAAAGTTTCTTCTGGTTTTCCTTTACTCAGAAATAGTGGTAGCAATCCATAGAAGGAAAAGCTTTTTATATTCTAGCATTTTTAAATCCAGCTCTCTGAAATAAGATGGATGGGCCACCAGTCCATTGCAGGGCCCCATCTTGCTCACACACTCATGTGTTTTGTTATGAGTTATTATTCACTCTTATGCACTTACCTTTCCTGTAAATATGTGGTCCTACCAAACAATCTCCAGATATTCCGAAAATCAACACCTTGTCACCATCTTTTTGCTTGTGATTGAAAGCTCTAATGTCTGATTCCCCAGGTCTCTACTGCAGCGGTTGGGTGAAGAGAGGTCCCACTGGCGTCATTGCCACAACTATGAATGACAGCTTTGAAACTGCACGTTGTGTACTGGAGGACATTGACTCCCGAGTGCTGGACTGCAGCATGGCCAAACCTGGGCACCATGCTCTGCGTGGGCTACTGGAGAAGCGAGGTAACTAATAGGCCCAGAGAAATGACCTTTCCTTACACAAGGGTCCATTGAATCATTGTAATTGTGTCTCTGTTCTGCTTGACGCTTCAGGCTTTTCAAATTTGTGTTTCTTCACATTCTGTGCATGTTTGTATCACTCCAGAAATCTGTCAAAGATGAGTAGCAGCAAATTTTTAACTTCCATCTTCAAGGAAGTTGCAGTTTCCCACCCCATCTCCCCAAAAGCTGAAAATTTCACTTGCCAAATTTTTTTTGTTGAGGTTTTAGACTGTCACCACCTCAATACCATTGCTCTGCTCGTTGTTGCTGTTCCATACGTGTAATTCAGCAGTCTGAAAATCTCTTGACCTGTTTTCTGACTTAAAATTCAATCGGGTATACTTGCCATGAAATGAAAGTTACATCACTACTGGCCACCGTTGTAGAACAGCGGATTGATTACTCAGAATGATGACTCGAGGATAAATCAGGAGGTGGTCTGACTGATGGTGTACCTCATATATCAACGCAGGTCAGGTGCAGCGCAGTCAGACTAAAAGTTTTTAAAGTCCGCTCTCATACATGTGACGTGGGACCCTGTGTTTTGTCTATATGGCACTCTGTTGGGCTACTGCCCCCTCAAGCAGCAGTTGAAATTTATTGTCAAAGTACTATGAAATTGTTCCACAGACCAGTGACAGGAGTATAATGCTGCAGATCATGAGTGCAACCATCCATCCATCCATTTTCCAACCCACTGAATCCAAACACAGGGTCATGGGGGGTCTGCTGGAGCCAATCCCAGCCAACACAGGGCACAAGGCAGGAACCAATCCTGGGAAGGGTGCCAACCCACCGCAGAACACACACCAAGCACACACTAGGGCCAATTTAGAATCGCCAATCCACGTAACCTGCATGTCTTTGGACTGTGGGAGGAAACCCACGCAGACACGGGGAGAACATGCAAACTCCACGCAGGGAGGACCCGGGAAGCGAACCCAGGTCCCCAGGTCTCCCAACTGCGAGGCAGCAGCGCTACCCACTGTGCCACCGTGCCGCCCATGACTGCAACATCATACATCAAATACCACATGAGCTTCAACTCTCCCTGAATCTCCCAGTATGAGTGCTAAAGAAACTGCAGACGTCTGGTATTGACGTGGTGGAAGAGCCAATCCCAGTCATGGCGGTTAGGCCATACACGGCGCGTTTCAGACTTCAATCAAGTGAAACCCCAGACAAGATGATCTCCACTGAACTAATTCTGGGACTTCAAAACCAACTGCCTGCCCAAGTGATGATTTAGGGGTGCCATATTAGTGGGTAGTGCAGTGGGTAGCGCTGCTGCCCCACAATTAGGAGACCCGGGTTCGCTTCCCAGGTCCTCCCTGCGTGGAGTTTGCATGTCTGCGCGGGTGTCCTCCCACAGTCAAAAGACATGCAGGTTAGGTGCAATGGCAATCCTAAATTGTCCCTCGTGTGTGTCTGTGCCCTGCGGTAGGCTGGCACCCAGCCCGGGTTCTGTTTCCTGCCTTGCGCCCTGTGTTGGCTGGGATTGCCTCCAGCAGACCCCAGTGACCCTGTTTTAGGATATAGCGGGTTGGATAATGGATAGATGGATATTAAAGGGGACAAATACTTATGAGACCAATTATTTTGTGTTTTATATTTGTAATAAATTTGGACCACAGAGTTCTGTTTTCACTGTGATTGTGTTGTATAAAAATAAAATGTGAAAATTTAAAAAGAGGTAATTACTTTTTATAGACACTGCATATGCTAAGAGCAGGTGACATCAAGTAAAGTAACCTCAGTGTTCAATTACACATCATTGCACAACAACAGCCGTGCCAGCTCCCATCACCAGGGTCTTGGCTTATTCATTTGTGGCACTTTGTTGCAGTTATTTTCAGTTGTTTGTTTTATTAGGAGAAGGAGGTTCTGAATTCGGCCTCCTTTTCAGGATATGAAATGCTTTCCCTTTCAGACTCCATGCTGCCAGTTCCCCTGCCAGCCATTACTTGAAATTCTAAACAAAGATTTGGAGGTGGAGGAGCTCAGCAGGATGATAATGAATCGTCAGTTTTATACAAACATACGTACATGAAATGCCTCATGAATGTAACAGTGGTCTTGTAATTTTGGTGTTCTCTCTTAGCGTGTGGTTTGTTCTCATTTAGTGTGGGGCTGGTGGGAAGTAGCATTAGTCGCCTTTTCTGTTCATTTTATTTAATCGTATCGTTCAGGGATCAGCCCAAGACCACCTTTTTAAATTAGCAGAACAGCACGAGTGTATGTTTGTCTGAATGTCCTTCTATCTTCCTAATGAATTGTTTGCTGTATAGTTTGTGATGCACACTTGAGGAAACACTGCCACATGTACTCCGCTTGCAAATGTGAAAGACACGGCCCGCTCACTTGTGTTCTTGGGGTGTTACAACCAAGCAAATTATGAAAGCTGTGTAGCCATGTCACTAAACATGTATTATTTACTAAAGGTTTAATTATGCTAATTGGCAATCTTATTTAGGATCTTTGTTTTTTTAGATATTGTTGGTTTCCATTTGTTATTTAGTTTCTGCTTTTTCTATGCGTTTAAACAAACCTGTGTGTTTATGTGTACTAATTCTGTATTTAATAACTAGGGGGCTCTGCCCCCTACTCGCTTCGCTCACTAACCCCCGTGCAGGTCCTACACACTAGTCGTTTCCCAGATCTGCTGCTTGCGAAGAATCGGGCTGTGCTTTTGGATTAACACGAATATCAAATCTGTCTTTGATATCTCTGTCTTTCAAAACTGTTATTGTTGACAATTCATCGCATGTTGGTTTATTATATATGCGAGCGTGATCTTTTGGATTCATATAGAAATCCAAGAAAACTTCTTTGTGTTTTTCAGATAAATTTCGTGTAAAGTGCGATACTTTTGGACGTATGGATTTGTATCCATTATTGGCTGTAGAATTTCTAATACGTCCGATCGTTTAACTCTTTTGATTCTGTGTTGCATCGCTTCTCCGTGACCATAAATATAAAAGTGACCGAATTGTGTTTTTTTTTTTTTTTAAATTAAACTTGTAGTTGTTCTGTCATATCACCTATGTCCATATATTTGATCTCTTTTTGCTGTTCTGTTATTTCACAGAGTAATAATTTCCATTTGTTTGCGCTAATGTGATCTTTACTATCATTTTCTGAGACTTTCGAATTTTAGTACAGTAATCCCTCACTTATCGCGGGAGATAGGTTCCAAGGCCGACCGCGATAACTGAATTTCCGCGAAGTAGGGACACCATATTTATTTAATTATTCAACGTGTATTTGGACGTTTTTAAACCCTCCCTGTATTGTTTACAATCCACCCTTTACTCTATTAATAACAGGGACAACTGCTAAACATTATGAAATCAGTAGATAAGTTTACACTTACTGTATAACGAAGTACACGTAGCAGCTTGTAGGCGGTCATGACGTCGTCGACCTTGTTGCAAAGATTCCTAAAGCAGATTCCATCTAGACTACTGCCTTATCACGTCCACTTGCAACTCGTTTTGCGCCCTGGTTAAAGGACACTGCGGCCGTAGATCTTATATGCTTTTCCTCCTTTTTAAATAAAAAGAATCGTGGACTCATTGATGCTGTGATGGTGTCCTGCAGCGGTGTAGCTGTTCCCTTCCTTCAACATATCCAAAACTTTTACCTTTTCTGCAATCATTTGCATCTTCTGTTGGCGCTTGAACACGGCCCTTGAAGCAGAGGCACGTTAATGCTGAATGAGTGAGATGAGACTTCCTGGTTAATGCAGCACTCCGTCGCTGAGCCAATCAGCAGCACACAGGAACTTAACTGCGTGCTCTGATTGGGTAGCTTCTCAGCCATCCGCCAATAGCATCTCTTGTATGAAATCAACTGGGCAAACCAACTGAGGAAGCAAGTACCAGAAGTAAAAAGACCCATTGTCCGCAGAAATCTGCGAAGCAGCGAAAAATCCGTGTTATATATTTAGATATGCTTACATATAAAATCCGCGAAGTCGTGAATCCGCGAAAAGTGAACCGCGAAGTAGCGAGGGATTACTGTACTTTCATTATCTCTAACCTGCGCTGCATGTGTATCGCGCCAACGCTTTTGAACCTCTTTACGATGTTCTACTTTGTCTTCTACTCTTTGTGCCAAGAGATGAATTGAAAACCTAATGGGTCCAAGCGTGGCCAGAAGTAAATGACAAAGAGTAGAAGAAGAAAAGACAAAGTCTCGTCTCGTGGTATGTGAAATTATCTTTCTGAAATGGTCTCGTCTCGTCCCAAGATTGTTTTATATAATTTATGAACTATTTACTTCTACATTTTACCTGAGAACTTTTCTTATTCACAGAGAATCCACCTTTTCAGTTATATAAATGTAGAACAGGCTGTTTGTTCATCTGTCCATTTTCAGACCTGCTCTGATAGGTTTTGTGTTTTTCAAGTCCACAATGATAGATTACTTGTGTTTTAAATTGAAGCCTATTTTATACATTTTTAAAATGGAAGCACCCAGTGACCCTGGAGTTATCCTTTAATGGTCACTGGGGGCTTCAGCTTATCCCAGCAGCCTCACTATGACTCTTGGCCTTTTATTTATGTGATTATTTCACTCAATGTAACCTTCTCAAACTCCAATTAGTGCCCATCTCTACAGCACTACCAGTAAGACCAGTACCAGCTCTGGAAGGGCCTTCAGTCTCTCCATGGACCCACTTGCTCACAGAGGCTCACTTGAAGCTGCCAGTTAGCCCAATATGCCCTTCACTGGGATGTGGCAGGAAAACTCCAGTCAGAAAAGAGTGGAGTTGTTTTTGAAGTTGTGCTGCTGTCAGAGTGGTAAGCGTTGTAGATAATTAAAAGGCTAAATGCCATCTTTTGATCTAATCTCTTTGGCAATATTCAAACTTAGATGAGAATATTTATTTACTTAGACAACTGTGTGATTCACACAAAAGGATATGATGGTTTACAGAATGTTTTTCTCCTTCCATTTTATACCCCGGTGTTTGTTTTTGTTGTTTTGTCTTTTCTTATTCTTATAATCCCCATTACACTCCAGGACAGGCAGTTTTAAAACCAGATGGTCACACTTCCTTTGGTGTTAATGGAGTGGAGAGGTTTAGGCTTCATGCCAAAGACAACTTCCGGCCTTGTTGTGCATCAGTACTAACGGTTCTGACCAAATGGTCCACGTGCATTTCAGTTGTACGACTTGTAAGTGAGCCGAGGGAGACTTAAACTTTATTAAATGTCTATCCTTGTTCCCTTTTTGCTGAAATGATTCAACAGAAGCGGAAGAGGAGTTTATGCTCCCCTGATGTTTTAACTTGTTAAAGGGGCAAATAAAACCAGATGTGGGTTTTTCTGTGAATTTATAAGGCCCTTCCCTTTAGGGAGAAAAAACAAAAATGACTGACCTTGATTTTTTAGCTTGTATTCACTTTGGTTGTGGATTGGGGAAATGATTAATTATTTGGACCCCTTCCCTTTCTGCACATTTTGTTGTGTTGTAGATTTAATTTTGAATAGAAATATTTCTCATTTTGCCCATCAGTCTACACTCCGTAATCCAGAATGACAAAGTTAAAATGTAAATTCCTCATTAATTGAATTCAGACCCTTAATTTAGTACTTGTTAGAAGCCCCCTTGGCAGCAGTTCTAGCCCTGAGTCTTCTTGGTAAGTCTCTACACACTTTGCACACGAGGATTTGGGCAGTTTATCCCATTCTGCCTGGCAGATCCTCTCAAGCTCTGTTAGACTGGATGAGAAGTGTCTGTAAAGTGCCATCTTCAGGTCTCTCCACACATGCTCTGTGGGGTTAAGCCTGGGCTTTGACCGGGCCACTCAAGGGCTTGTCCCAAACCCACTCCGGCATTGACTGTGTGCCTTGTTATGCTGAAAGATGAACCATTGCCACAGTCTGTGCACTCTGGAGCAGATTTTCTTCAAGAACCTCGCTGGATTTGGTTGCATTCACCCTTCTCTCAATTTTGACCACTGGCCCTGTCCCCACCCCTAGATCATGATGCTGACACCATCATGTTTTACCTACTGTAGTGATGATATTAGGCAGGTGATGAGTAGTGCTTGGTCTTCACCAGACATAGTGCTTGGTAAGTTCAGTTTTTGCCTCATCAGACCTGAGAATCTTTTTCTTTGTACATTTAGAGTCCAAGTGGGTCTTTTTTTCCTTTTACTCTCGGATAGCTTCTGTTTGGCAAGTCTGCTATACACACCTGAGTGATGGAGTGCTGCTAAGGTAGTCATTCTTCCAATCGTGTGTCTCGTTTATCAGAGGACTTCTGAAGGTCTGTTAGAATGCTCACTGTGGTCTTGGTCACCTCCAAGGTCACCAAGGCCCTTCCTGCCCAGTTACTCATTTTTTTTCTGGATGGCCAGCTCTGGGAAGCTTCCAAACTTCTATTATTTCATAATTTATTGATGCCACTGTGCTTCTGGATATATTCAAAGATTTAGATCTCCTTGCCCAGATCTGTGCCTCACCACAGTTTGATCGTGGTGGTCTACAGAGATTTCCTTGGACATTTCATAGCTTGATTTTTACCGTGACGTGCAGTGTGAATTGTGGACGACTTATACACAGGAACACATGTCCCTTTTAAAACAATGTCCAGTCAATTTAGTTTCCCAAAGGTGGACTTCAATTAAGGTCTAGAAACCTCTCAAGGAGGATTAAAGCAAATGGGTGGCACCTGAGCACAACTTGGAGTGCTACAACAAAGGATCTGAACACTTGCATGAATATATGAGAGATTTCAGATTTCCATTTGAACAAATTTGCAAACCTTTCTGAGGACTGGTTTCTACTTGGTCATTATGGGTTATTTTGTGTAGATTGATAGGAAGGAAATGGCAAATTTATCCTTTTAAAATTAAATCTACACCACCAGAAAGTGAAGGGATTCGGAATAGTTTCTGAATCTACTATTTATCGAATTGAGTAGAGGCTGACGATGTTTTGTTTCACTTCCTTTCAGGTGTGACTCCAGTCTCTTTTTCCGGTTGGGAGAAGATTGATGCTTTAGAGGTGACACGCGGGGATGAAATTGGAAAACCAAGAGAAAAGCTACTGGATGTGCAGGAGATGCTGCAGCTGGCCAGGGCTTGAGGCAACAACTCAACTGAAAACAAGAAAATGTTAGAAAACCCCAATGCTGGCTGTTCTGTTTTTATCAATGCAGTAGTAGACATAATAGATTTGAATACTACAAGCCAAAAAAGAAAAACAGAGTGCTGGCCACTTGCAGAGCTGTCCTTTGGGGACAGGAACAGGAACTTGACAGGTTTCCCCAGGCACAGGTATGAATGGAAATTGTTTTGTACTTCTGAATATTGTGGCCCATCGCTGAAGCTGAAGACCAAAATGTACGTGTCAGGCTCTGTATGTCACAGTTTCATTTTCTGTTTGACTCGTCACCTTTTTTAGTTCATAACTGCATGACTTATGATGCTAAAATTCAACACAACTGCACACTGTACATATTATGCATTCTTTTGCATATAAAATGGACATTTAGTTCAAATGAATAATTAGTATGACAATCTAAATACTTTATACATATTTTATCCAGAGAAGCTGTAGCCTACCAACAGTAGTTATGTATGACATGCAGCAAGTTTAAGGGTGACCAACTTTGGCCATCTGTCATTTTGAATTTAGTTTTTTTTTACTTTTCCACTTTCTTACCCAGGCAACACCACGTGATTCAGCTTGTGTACGTGTCCGGGGTCCTCAGTCACGGTCCTGGAGGGCCACAGTGGCTGCAGGTTTTTGGTCCAACCCAATTGCTTAATCCAGGCATGTCAAACACGTGGCACCCGGGCCGCATGACAGATCCTAGTTAGCACTGAACTTGTACAAAATGATTACTATCCTTTGTGATTGAATCATTCTGCATCTTCGGTGTTACTTATTCACTTTTCTTACTTCTGCCTTCTGACAAAAGCGCGTTTTCCCATGGCATTATGGTACCGGAAACGTCATCTGCTAGTATAGCCACGAGCCTTGACCAAAGTTAATGAGCCGCAGCGTCACAACTGAAGTGCTTGGCTGCAGCAGGGGTGGCCTTAGGTATGTGCAAACTGTGCACCTGCACAGTGCCGCCAAATATCAGGGGCCGCCACACCAATATATATTGAATATTAAACAGAAAGAGAAAATAACGACACAGCTGATGGCAATGTGGCCGAAAAACATTGTGTTTCTTGTTAATTAGTACGCTGTATTTACAAATGTCGCTAGAGTCGGAGCAGTAAGCCATATGTAGTATTATAACGTTCTGCCGTAATGAGAATATCATGGGCCGCCACTTGGTTTTCAAGTTACGGACACGCGTATATAGAAGTGTGTCATGAGCATGAAGCAGCTATGCAGTGTCCGCAACGGATGTGGCCATCCGCCGTGCATAAGATACCATATTGACATTGCCAGGCAAAGGGGCCACCGATTCTTTCTCTGCCCAGGGCTGCCACGAGCCTAGAGCCGCCCCTGCTAAGGCTACACTAGTGACTGGGCTGCTGAGACTGACCACTGGGCAGAACTGACCATCACGAGTAGTAATAGCCCGCATATTTTCACGTTTTTTTGCTCTAGTTTCATGTAATTTTTGTGCTAGTATTGTAACGAACAGTTAGTGCAGACTACAACTGAAGATCTGAAGTGGACGCGAGAAGTTGGTGAGTTGTTAACATATTTTTGAGTTTGTAAAATTATTGTAGGTCAGGGGGCTTTTTGCATATCGGCTTATTTTACAATGTACACTTTGAAGTAAACTTAGTAAAGTAAAATTAGAATTTTGGAGGATTTGTTTTCCAACTTGAATTACTGAGCAATGAATTCAGTGAGCATTTTCGTGATTTCAGTTCGCACAAACAGGGCATTGCGCTGTCCTCTTATAACGTTGAGAATGCGCCTGAGAATATCCAAATGGAGTTGATTGAAGTGCAGTCAGATTCTATTCTGAAGGCAAAATACAACGAAGTTGGTGTGCCAGGCGTGTATGCTTACCTGCCACCCTCGTATGTGCAGATCCGTAAGTTGCCATCGAGAGTAGGCTACTGTCAATGTTCGGAAGCACTTTGTGAGCAATTGTTTTCGTTAATGAAAGCTACCAAAACCCCACATCGCTCAAGACTTACCGTCGAGCACCTTTCATCCCTCATAAAAGTTGCAGCTGCACAAGATTTCAAGCCTGATATTGACAAACTGGTTACTAACAAGAGATGCCAAGTGTCGGGACAAAAGAAATAAATCTCACACTGTAAGGCTCCTATATAAGCAATGAATATAATATGAATATAATAAGGACCTAGCTAAGAGGCTAAGACTCTAATTCTACACTGTTGTATGGAGACTGTATGGAAATAAATTGCTTTTCTTTAAACTTTAAGTGTTACATTTTTTAAAGTTTTCAGTATTGGAAAGAAAGCTACAGTAACTTTGTATAATAGTATTTGTTACAGTGCGGCCCGTTGACGCACTTATGGCAGTCGAAGCGGCCCACCAATGGTAGTGAGTTTGACATGCCTGTCTTAATCAGAAGCACTTATTATTCAACTAACACTTCTGCTTCACTTTAGTTGTCTTGTTCGTTAAGATTTTGAACCCTTATTGCTTATTTTAGTCTTAAACGGCTGTATTTTTGGTTTTTAATTGCTCCTAATTAGATGCCAATGACAAAAGAGAGCAGCATTTCTCCATTTAGCTTGTTACCATTTACACCTGTGGGTTTTTATGATGCGCAACATTGGGTTTAATTAAATACTTGGAGGGAAAGTGAAGAGAAATCAGTGCAGGACTGAGAATTACTCGTCTGTTTTAGACTTCAGATCATTCGGATGATATCCTTAGAAAGGGGAAGAAAATCTGGGATATGAGAATGAGCTGACATGGCAGAGTTAAAGCAACTAGCAAGCCATGAAATTAAATTATTGGCAAGAATTGCTTTCTAATTAAGCAACTGGGTTAAAACAAAAACCTGCAGCCACTGTGGCCCTTCAGGACTGGGATTGAGGACCCCGGTGTATATTCTATATACCTACAGTGTAGACTCACTGAAGAAATTATTCAGAGCCATTGTACTAATACTGATTACTGTACTGTACTAATACTACCCTTTTGCTCTCAAGATTCCACAAGATGTTGGAAGTCTTCCTTTGTGTGATGCATTCATGTCAACATGGACCAGCATCTCAATTTCTGCAGAAAGCTATCATCTGCACATTCATGCTAGAAATCTCCTGTTGTATTAAGGTCTGGTGACGGGGCAGGCCATTGAAGAACACTGAACTCCTTGTCATGTTCATGAAACCAGTAGCCATTAGATGATGGGTGAGTTGTGGCCATGAAGGGAAGCACATGGTAAGCAACAATACTCACATGGGCCTGTGGCATTCAAGTGATAATTGATTAGTATTAATGGGCCCAAAGTGTGCCAAGAAAACATTCCCCACACCACCACCACCACTACTAGACAGGACTGTTGACTCAAGGCAGGTTGAGTGCATGGATTCAGACTGTTCAGTTTTGATGAGCCTGTGCCCACTCAATGTTTGGATTTTGGCTGACCGGAGTAGAACCTGACGTGGTCTTCTACTGTTGTTGTGCCCCTGCCCCAAGGTTCCATGTCTTATGCATTCTGAGATGCTCTTCTGCTCCCCTTAGTTGTACAAACTGGTTATCTTGAGTTATTGTCGCCTTTTTGTCAGATTGAACCAGTCTGGTCACATTGTTCTCCTGACTGCTTCCATCAGCAAGACATTTCTGTCCACAAGAATGGGATGTTTTTTGTTTTTCACACCATTTTGAGTAAAGTCGAGCGACTGTTGTGTGTGAAAATCCTAGGAGATCAGCAGCTATAGCAATACACAAACCAGCCCAGCTGGCATCAACAGTCCTGCCACAGTCCAAACCATTGAGATCCCAGGTTTCCCCCATTCTGGTGTTTGATGTAAACATTAACTGAAGCGTTTGACCTTAGTCTGCAGGATTTAATGGATTGTACTGTTGCCACTTGATTGGCTGAGCAGATCATAGCATGGATAGCAGGTGTTTCTAATTTTCCCATTGCTTGTATTTAATTTGCATATTACATTTTCTTCAGTGAATTGTCACCCCGCCCGTAGATGTGCACATTGGGCTGACTGATAACTCTGATTTGGTTTGGGGTACATTTATGTGTAAGAGTGGACTGGTGCCTTGTCCAGGGCTGTTTCCAGCCCACCCATAAGTCAGACTGTGCAGTTTTCAGAATGTGATATTCTGTCCCGTTCTTTTCTCAAATAAGCTTCAGTGCTAAGACGGGCAGTGTGACCGGGTGCCTGAAGTGGTGGGTTGTAAACCCCAAGGTTGCCGGCTCTGACCTCATCACTGGCTTGCCGTGTGACCCTGAGCGTGTCCCTTGTCCTGTTATATGGAAACCTATGACGTGGATATTTATTAACTGGCCCCTCTGAAAGCGTGCGCTAGCAGGTTAAGCGATCCTGAACAAGTGCCTCCATTTTAAGTAACTGGTGAGGTGCAGACCGGGGACAGGTATTGGACTGTAAGTCACTAAGGTGCTGTTAGTTTAGTTTTGCACCACCGACTCTCTCTGTTTGGCCTCATCTCCTAGAAATATGGGCACATCTGTGCTGTGCCGTAACAGACCTTGAGATGGCATGTGTGACATGAAGGAACTGGTGTGGCCAAGTGGGTAACACGTCACGACAGTAAACGAAGGAGGCCAGTTCAGGTCCATCACCGTCAGACCCTGTGACCCCAAGCAAGACATTTCACCTCATGGTCTGTCCATTTGGTTTATTTTAATTATAATTTACAGTAGAATGAAAACATTTGTTGTTGGTCCTGCTTGTGCAGAACTGCGGTTTACTTTGATTTGCATGTCATCAACTAAATGATTTAATCTAATGAATCAGTGAAAGTTGTAGGTTGTTTTTTTGCTAATACCTTATCTCTCCTGTGTTTTGCTGATGCATCCTTGTAGGTGGAAGTAAGTCAGTGCTTGAAAGTCGAACCCACCTCGGTCAGCAAAGCGGCCCGCTGTCAGATTAGATAAAAGACGCGAGCAGCCGACAGTCGTAGAACACAAGTTTGTAAACTGTAATGTCCAGATCATCAGGACTCGTCAATATCAGCACCATATTCCTGAAAATAAAGAAAGTTATAAACAAATCAGTTACATCTAAGGGTTAGTCAATAAGTATCCTCACTTTTGTGATAACTTGGGATGACTGGACAGCTTTTCCTAGTTCATGTGGACATGTGGCGTGTCTGTGGTCACAGTGGTCAAGCTCAGTTTCTTCTTTTCTAGGACTAAACATGTCTGCTCCACTCATAGTTTGCACCAAAGATGAGATCTTTACTCCTTCATGCAGTGTGGTGTTTGAGGGGTGTCCTGTTTTTAAAATCAGCCCCCCCATCCCTCAAGGAGCAGATCCCTTTCTATGCGTAGGGTTATTGTCATGAGGAGTTGAGCTTCAATCTTCTGACGCTTATTCTCACGTTCTCCTCCAGCACCCTCTGCTACAATGAAGAATTCCTCATGGATTCTTGGGAGGTTGAACTGCCCAGACCCGGCAAAGCAGACCACACCACCACCACCATGCTTTTACAGTTGTGGTCTGGTTTTTCTGGTTTGGTGAAAGCCAAAGACAACATCTAACACATCTTGTCTGTCCAAAGCACACTGGTCCAGGAGGCCTGCTCTATACCTTGGCAAACGTTTTAGTCTTTCCCTGCCCTGCTGTTCCTTTGTAGATCTCATGGTAGGTAGGCTCATGCACTTTGACGGCAACGGACGTGAGCTTCCTGTGGGTCCTGTGAAGCAATCCTGGGGTTCTTTGAGGTTTCTTTCAGCATCTTCTGTTCTGAACCGACTGACCTGCACACATTGGCAGTTGTCTGAACTCTCTTTTGGACGGTGGAGTGGTGCAGAGACTCCTAAGTATCTTTACGCTTATTTCTGAAGGCCTCAGAGAGGCTCTTTGGTTTTGGTGTGATGATAACAGAAACTGGAACAGCAAACTAAACGTGTTGAGGTTCACCTGACTGTATTTTTGCATAAATCGTCGGCACAATCCTCCTTCAAAAATGATTTCTACTGTTTTGGAGAAAGGGGTGAGGCCCAAACTGTTTTATTATTAACTTCACTTCGTGCGGTTCTGGGACATTTATAGGAAGTTGCAATTACACACACACAAAAAAAAAAAAAAAAAGATTGTTTAAAAGGCTCCACAGCCTAAGGGCGACCTCCTAATCTTCTACTACAATGGCATTTCTTGTTTGTCCGTCACTTCCTTCCTTCCTTCCCAGACGCTTGTTTGATGGCAGATATCTTCGGCTGATCTTTTCACAGGTGATGATATCATCGGTTAACAAAGCTAAGTGACGTGTGCCTGCGTTTTACAGAATCACTTTCTGCACTCCGTATTACTACAGGGCCGATGAAGGGGATTCACCCGCGGGCCCTTTTCACGCTTCAGTGTTCTACACAGCCCAAAATCTCAAGTCGGCTTCATTTGACATTTTTGACAACAGAAGATGAGTCTCAACTTTAAAGTGAAAACAGATCTCTGCAGACTGGTCCAAAGTAACGACACGTCTGACACAGCATCGTTAATGAAGGAAGCACTCACTGTCAAGTTGTCAGCCATGATAGCGTTTGAGTCTCGCTGTTCAGGTCTTTCTGCTCTGCCGTTCCCAAAGGCCTTCTTGTTCTTTGTCAAACTGTTCAAGCCGTGGCAGGAGTCCTGGAGATGCGGAGTGAAGGGCCTTTGTCATGTCCAGCCCCACACCCTCGGGAGGATTGAGAGCAGACACTCCTACTGCCCTTTGTAAGCCATTCTGGTGGAGGCTTTTGGTGTGGACTCCTTGAAGACCACATCAGGTGTTCCTTCAGGATTTCCCCATATTTTGCTACAGCGAAGCATCCACACAGTCTGCTGCTGCTTCATCCATGCTTCACTGTGGTGTATTTATGGTAATGGGCCATGTTCACAAATGGTATTTAGTGGGATGGCATAAATTTGGTCTCCTCTGGACTATGGACCTCCTTCCAGCTGACTTGTGAGTCTTACCTGCTGTGACAAGTGAAGGCCTGGGACATCAGTGGTCTGCAGTCTCTCCAATGTTAGTTACTGTAGCTTGTGACTCACTGACTCCTTCTGAGTGTTCAGAGGACTCTCGATGGCCCCCCTCACTCATCGTTGTCCTGTTCGATCCCACAGTTTTTAAGAAAGGCCTGCTCTCGAAGATTTCCAGCTCTGCCATGCTCTTTCCATTTCATCATGTCCAAGTTAACTGGACATTCTGTCACTTGCACATTTTCTGGCTCTGAGGCTAGGGATCTACACTGGCAATCGGTAGGTTGTCGGTTCGAATCCTGTAAAATGCCAATAGGGACTCTGCTCTGTTGGGCCCTTGAGCGAGGCCCTTAACCTGCAATTGCTGAGCGCTTTGAGGAGTGAGAAAAGCGCTATATAAATGCAAAGAATTATGAATTATTATTATTTTCTGGTCTCCATCCCCTGACTTGTGCTTTTTCACGGAGATCCTTGGTCTGTTCTTTGCTCTTAATTGCGCAGTTTAGCCCACCATACTGACTCGCACAAGTTGGCCTCTTTCACATGCGGGTTCATTTATACTACAAACAGGTGACCTCCACTAAACTAATTTGGGGTCCTCTAAAGCCAGTGGGCTGCATGTCGTCAAATTAAAGGGGGCGACTTCAGCAGTGAAGGCAGCCCATGGCGGAAGCTCAATAACACTTCTAGAATGAACAGCGACCCTGATAAGGCAATGGGGGTCAGCTGCACGTACTGTGGAAGGTGAAAGCGGCCTCCCCAACCCAACCAGCAATTTTCAGTACAAAAAGACGAGAGGCGGACATGTAAGAAGACGACGGCACCTCAGCTGTACTGTGCCAGTTCCCCAATGCTTGCCACCGTGCTGGTGATCACTGAGGTAAGTGACATGCCAGCTGTCAGACTGAGTGCCGACTTGAACCTGTCATTAGGTTTGCTTTGTCATGAGCGGACTGGGCAAGCTCCAGCTTTATCTGCCCTGGACTACAGATGGTGTTACAGAACGAATGGTGGACACGTTTTAAGGCACAGCAGCTGCCTGTAGGCACGATGATGGCCCCTGTCAGCTGCCTGTACACAATGTAGCACTCCAACTATGGATGTCACTTTGGGCTGTGACATTTAGAACAGCGTTTCCTAGCCTTTGTGGTGTCGCAACCCAGTTCTTCACATGACATGACCCACAGGAGGGGAGGGTCCCCCTCCGTGAATTTGCCATGACCCACCTTGCGGAATCCCCCTCCATAAATTTAGTGCAATCATCTGAGCAGAGGGCAGTCGCAAAGGTCTTCATGATGTATGAAGTAAGAGCAACTGGTCTGAAGTCGTTTGTGGTCACTGGAAAGCCCCTTCTGTGGCACTGGGACCACTCCTAATGTTCTCCACAGCTCCGAGGAAGTTGTTAGCCCTGCCGCCCGGTGTCAGGTGAATCTTTGCTGCCCTCTGCTGTCGTTGTCCGGTATTGTACTGAAGTATCTGTTCAGAATCCCAAAT
This sequence comes from Erpetoichthys calabaricus, assembly GCF_900747795.2. Taxonomy (NCBI): domain Eukaryota; kingdom Metazoa; phylum Chordata; class Cladistia; order Polypteriformes; family Polypteridae; genus Erpetoichthys; species Erpetoichthys calabaricus. The sequence continues at coordinate 11,963,223 of NC_041407.2, forward strand.
CACTTTATAGGCCGGGTACGCTAACGGTAGGATAGGAGTTTGTCACAGAAATATATAAAGAGTTAAAATATGATAACATATAAAGGGAGTGCAGGTGTACATCGATAAGGAGGAAAAACTCAAAACTGAAGGGAAGGGTGAGGCACCGCGGCAGACAATCCAACCGCCATGAGAACTCAAGGCTACCCGCACTGTCACTGTGTCTCCCTTTTTGGTGTCAAAAATTCCAATTACTTAAAGTGCCACGTAGTCGTATACAGAACGCCACCATAGTACTGTGTAAAGGCTTTGGTCCTCATCCATCACTGTGTCACGGCTGCCATGTTTGGTGTTCGGGTCTTTTCTGTTTTATCCCCAGTGAATTGAAGGAGCTGCGCCACTGAGTTATGTGCGGCTAAGCAGTTTGTAGTCAACAGTTGTGGCCTGAAAATGGCGCATGCGCTCAATCTCAGACTCCCACAAATAAAGCCGAGTGGGGCAAAATAAATATAAGAAAACGAAATGAAACAACAACACAAAGAAGTGAAAACTGAAAGGAAAATCCAAGTGACAAAATAGACAAAAGATTTGCCTAAGTTATCTTCTCCCATCTACCTGGTGGGCACTTCCATCTATCCATCCATTTTCCAACCCGCTGAATCCGAACACAGGGTCACGGGGGTCTGCTGGAGCCAATCCCAGCCAACACAGGGCAGAAGGCAGGGAACCAATCCTGGGCAGGGTGCCAACCCACTGCAGGACACACACAAACACACACCAAGCACACTCTAGGGCCAATTTAGAATCGCCAATCCACCTAACCTGCATGTCTTTGGACCGTGGGAGGAAACCGGAGCGCCCGGAGGAAACCCACGCAGACACGGGGAGAACATGCAAACTCCACGCAGGGAGGACCTGGGAAGCGAACCCAGGTCCCCAGATCTCCCAACTGCGAGGCAGCAGCGCTACCCACTGCGCCACCGTGCCGCCTGGTGGGCACTTGCCCACCTTTAAATAACAGCAATGCCTGCCCGTCGAGTTCTTGCCAACCCCTTCTTTCTGACGTTAAAAGCCGGGCCAGTCACGGAGGTGCTGTGTAGTGATGGGTCGTTCTTGAACGATTCGTTCATTTTGAACGAATCTTTAATGTGACTCGGGAAGAACGAGTCGTCTCGTAGGAGTGATTCGTTCAGTCGCGCATGCTCATTTGCGCAACTTCATAAGCTTAACCAACTCAGTCTGAGCCGGAAATAGAATTGATTAGTTCATCTCTCGAGTCTTCGGGTTTGAGTCGTTCGTTCATCACGTGACAGCCCCATAAGCTTAACCAACTCAGTCTGAGCCGGAAACAGAATTGATTAGTTCATCTCTCGAGTCTTTTGAGTCGTTCGTTCTTTTGTCACGTGACCACTTACCAGCTCAGTACCTCAGTCAAATACTAACGTAAAATTCCATTTGTTGTATGTTGGATCATATTTAGAAATTATCATGAAATTATCAAAAATATCTAAAACGCATTTTCTTATAAATAAAAAAGGTCTGTCAATTTCTGTCACTATGATTTTGTTACAGTTTCTTGAGGATCTGTGGTGTGTTATTTTATAAATAAATACTCCTGTTACAAATAAATTATTGATTAATTTGTCCTTTTATTGTCTTTGTCTATCAGTAAAGTAAACAAACACTAGGCTATATAATAAAATAATCCAAGCCTACAATTACAAAGTACTTATAGTTAATAATCGTACACTATTCTATAGCAGTGTTCATTTTTACTCCAATTTTGAGTTTCCTGGTATAATAATTGTTTTTCCTATGCAGACTTAACATATTGATCTAATATTTGTATAAAAAGGACATAATGACAAAGTAAAAGCAAATAACATTTTGAATTTGAATGAATAAGGTTAGTTTAAAATATTAAGGTTATGATAACTTAAACTTCAAGTTGTAACCCAAAATGAAATAAAAACTGGAGAGTTAAAATCATTTACAATCCAACATACAACAAATGGAATTTTTTTCCGGCTCAGACTGCCTTGGTTAGCTAATCGGGCTGTCACGTGATGAACGAACGACTCAAACCCGAAAACTTGTCAGATAAGAGGTGAGGTGAGCGAATCATAGACTAAAGACCCAGGTAAACAATGAATTAATATTTTCTGTTTCTTATAGCATTATAGTTTTGTCTTGTTTGTAGTGTGATCAACATTTGTGTAAGCAGTAGATGTGTTAGGGAAGTAACAGGTAACATTTTAATTATATTTTGACTCGAAAAAGGATTCGTTCATTTTGCTGAATGAGATTCAAAAGTCCGAGTCGGTAAAATGATCCGAACTTCCCATCACTGCTGTGGGCAGGACAAGCCGCTGAAAGTCTTGACGTTCTCCTCTTAGAGCTCCCTCTAGTGGCTTCACATGTCTCTACTGTTCAGAGCCTCTTGTGACCCAATAATATCCACACATATCACTTAATGGGTCTTCCGGCTTCTGCCATCTGCATCTTCTGTAGTCAGTGACCACTGGCAGTGTGCATATCACTAAGGTTCAAACTATCCCAAGTTAGCAATCACAGGCCGGTCTCTTTCCTTTCCTCAACACCTGAACGCGCTGAGTCTTATAGTCCGGCTTCCAAAAGAGCCGCTCTCTACTGCCTTTGACACAGTCAGCCATGAGGTTCTCCTTGCCACCTTCTCTAACCTTGGCATTACTTGGATGGTCTGTGTCCTACATCTTGGGCACATCCCACGGTGTCTTCCTGAGAGAAGAGACGTCACGGGTGCATCAGATAAGCACCCCAAGGATCTCAGGAGGTCGGCAGATTTCAGGCCACAGTTGAAATCGCCAAGATGACATTTCATTCCCATTCTGGTGTTTGATGTGCACATTAACTGAAGCTCCTGACCCAAGTGTGCTGCCACCCGATTGGCTGTTGAGATAACTGCATGGATAAGCAGCACCTGCTTATCATTATTATTATTATTAACAGGTGTTACTAATAATGTGCCCAGTGAGTGTGTGTACCCAGCTTAAAGTCAAGAACTTATCTTCAAGAAACTTAGCATACGATAAGAAGCCTCACTCGGCCCTCTCGCACGAGTCCGCTGCATTATCAAGCCCAAATGGCGAGTTTGAATTCCTGCGCAGTTTGGTGCCCACCGCAATGCTTGGCTCTGAAGCTGTGAGTGACAATGAGCAGAAAGGTAAGCTGGCATATGCTGCTGCTTCTGTGCCCCTCATTCATCCCTGCATTTTAAAGACCCTAAAAGACGCGGTTTCAGGGGCCGACGCGACTCGGAGAAATGCCTGCTGTATGACGAGAGTGATGGCTGAATAGCTGGGGGGCTCTTACGGCTTTAGTGATAAAGGTGTTCAAACCTGGAGCTCAGCCAGGAATTATTTTCATAGTGGGGGGGGGGGGGGCACATGAATCACACATTCTGTCTATGATCAATCAGTTGCAACGGTTATAAAATATATTCTGAGTTTGGGATGGGGGTCAGGGATCAAGTCCAAAACTTGCCCCACCAGCTCCGTCTATGACTCGGATAGCTTGATAAGCTGCGAACATTTGTGCCGTCCTGTGTAGTTTATGTTACACATTCAAGATGAAGCTGCTATCATTTCAGTGAAGACAAGAAAACAGACAAGCTGGCACATCCATTATGCCCGGCCCGGCGCCACACATTGGGTTTACCATAAAAAAACGAACAATGGGGCTGGCATTGGAGCGCAACAACACAGTATGCTTCAACTACACGTCCAAAATGCAAAAAGGCCAAGATACATTCTGAGATCTGACATGTGAGTGTTGTTTTCATAGTGAAAGGCAGAGGTAAAGGGCTAGAAATGTCAGTAAAAGGACAAGTGCCTGTGTGTCTGCTATGTCTTTGTTATATGCCATTTGGTATGGGAATTGTAAAAGCGGTGCGCCATCTGTTGGAATGAAAAAATGCAATGAATTTATTACTGCAATGCATTACAAGAAAAAAATCCAATTGATGGTGCACTACTGAAGAGATTGTTCCTCCCCCAAACTATGCGACTCTTCAATTCCACCCTTGGGTAAACGTTAATATTATTCAAAGTTGTTGTCTGTTTTTACGTACATTTTTATTACTCTTTAATATTGTTTTTTGTATCAGTATGCTGCTGCTGGAGTAGGTGAATTTCCCCTTGGGATTAATAAAGTATCTACCTATCTACAAACGTTAACAGTGAAGACACGGAGGTCTTTATTGATTACTCAGATTTCAACACTTTTTAGAAGGGTGGCACAGCTCGTACTTTTCCAACTATTCCAGACTTACTTGATTACCAAGTACTGGTAAACCATAGCTAATGAAAATGGGGGTCCAGCCAAAGACTTTCTGAATGTAAAGTCTCAATTCGAACCCTGTCACAATACCTTCTCTAAACGCCAAAGACGCTGAGTTGCAAAGCCCAGTGGAGTTTTTATCTTGAAATCATCACGTTACGGGCCGATTGAATAGTTCATTTTTGAGGTATCTTGTCAAAAACACACTGACCCCCAGGCAGACAGCGCGATCAAAGTGGTCCAATCTACACACTTACTTAGGGAGTGGGGGTCTACTGGAATAATCTGGTTTAAAATCAATCAATGCACCGCTAGAAATGTACAGGACTAATAACGGCGTTACGTTTCATTCGGCTCGAACGATCCGATTTCGAGTGATCTTGTGCACATCGTGGCAGACGAACGCAGGTCAGAATCACCAGATCACGGCCACGGAGTTTCTAAAGCTTCTAAATCTGCCCAAACGAGAAGTCGAAATGCTGATTCTGTCACAATCCTCTTTCTCTGTGTATGCGGAACGGGAGACCGCAGCAAGCTGACGGAGAAACTCGGGAGTGGAGACTGCGAGCTGCGAGTGTAGGACGAGGCGCGAGAACTCGCGTGTTGATGTTCACATTCACTCGTCTATTTTAAAACTCACTTTTCGCAGTTTGCTTTCTCAAAGAAGCTATATAAAATACTTCACCTGAGCGTAAGTGTAGGCATGCACTGTAGGTATGACTGTGAATGTGCCCGGCGTCCCTTCTTAGGAAGATTTTAATTGTGCGGCACGGTGGCGCAGTGGGTAGCGCTGCTGCCTCGCAGTTAAGAGACCCGGGTTCTCCTCCCACAGTCCAAAGACATGGAGATTAGGTGCATTGGCGATCCTAAATTGTCCATAGTGTGTGCATGGTGTCTAGCTCCAGCAGACCCCCGTGTTAGGATATAGCGCAGTGGTTAACGCTTTGGCCTTCCGGGAGCTGTGGGTTCAAATCCCGCGACTGACACTGCGTGACCTGCTTGTGCTTAAAGTGGAAAATTGCATCGTTCAAAATAAATGGATAAAGGTGTCAAGCAAATAGTAATAATAATAATAACAATGTCAGGCTAGACATTTGCCCCTGTGCCGGAGACAACGAAATCCTGCATGGATGACTTTAGACGTGCGTGACACTACAACAGCAACATTTATTTCTATAGCACATTTTCATACAAACAATGTAGCTCATGATGAAGAAAGAGAAAAAAAGACAAAATAAATAAGAATTAAAATAAGGGAACACTGATTAACATTGAATAAAAGTAAGGTCCGATGGCCTGGGAGGACAGAAAAGACAAAAAAAACTCCAGACGGCTAGAGAAAAAAAAATCTGCAGGGGGTCCGAGGCCACGAGACCACCGGCCCCCTCTAGGCATTCTATCTAACATAAATGACCTCAGTCAGTCCTCATTGTATTCAGGGTTCTCATGGAAGAACTTGATGATGACGGTCATGTGGACTAAACTGGCTCGGTGTGTGTGTGTCGGTGTACCGTAAAGTCTCTAAGTTATTTGCCACGGCCCTGCAAAGCTATAAACGAAGTATCTGGCATCAGGTAATGGATAGAAGTGCTTGAACGCATCATATTTAATATTGACTAACACCAGAGAGTATCAGCAAATGCAGAATTAGTACATCGGGCTTATGGCTGATCTTGTGTTATCGCTCATTGGCGAAACAAGTTTTGTTATTCATGGGTTCCTTTTCTATTTCCCAGCGCACGCCGTGATTTGCTGAAAGTCGAAAGTTAAATGGAGTATCCAATTACACGAGTCCTCTGCTCTCCGGACAGGAGCGCCCACATAAAAGCCATCGGGCTGAGTCACCGGAACACCGCGAATGGAAATCCGTAAGGCAGCGGCAGACACGAAGAGTGAAGACAAGCGAGCAGGTAAGCAAGTCGGGATGGCGCGGGTGTACCTGCTGCGGCCATTACTGCCTACAGAGGCTCTTGTTCAATGATGTTGCGGATGTTGTTGATATTCACTCATGATCTACTGCAAAAATAAATGTATAATATATATATAATATATATTTTATATATATATTATATATATATATAATATATATTTTATATATATATATATATATTATATATATATACGCACACACACACATACATGTCTGTGTGTGTGACGGTGTATACCATTACACACACAGACACAGATACGCAGTTCAGAGTGGACAGAAGTATTGAATCTTCTTTCATTTATTAACCAGTCACCTTGAAAGGAAAATTTTTAACTATTCTGCTTAGTGGTCAGAAATGTAGGAACAAAAGCAAATGGAGTCAGTGAGTTCTGATGTGAATTTTCAAATCTTAATTATTAAGGGGTACAATTACATGTTGATTTGGCATCCACAATGAGATGTGATTGAAGATTGCAGTAACTAAAATACTGGGTTGCTGGATTTCTCCTTATCTTTAAGAATTATTCAGGAAAACTGGGACACACTTCTGTGTATAATGTCTTACTGCTACATCTAAAGAATACTTTATATTATTATTATTATTATTATTATTATTATTATCATTAGTTGTATTTATTTAGCAGATGCTTTTATCCTACAAGGCAAATTATAATATATGCAAGAATGAACAGAAGGTGCAAGCATCAAAAGTAACAGAGGACACCATAATATGACAATAATCAGACACAGTTCAATAATAATAATAAATATAATACAGTGCCATGCAACTAACATTAGGGCAATAATGTCTTGTCGAGCTTAAAAATGAAATGTAGAATATTTGAATGTAGTAAACACAGAACACAACAGTTTCAATGATTCCACTACAACTTAATGCTCATTTAATTACTTTGGGCACAAAAGGAGATTTTTTTTTTTGCGATATATAAAGAACAGTTAGCCTCCAATTATTAAACTTTAAACTGGCTTGTTAATTAACTTCGATTAGAGGAAGTTCTGCCAATACTTTTTGATCCACTCTTCTTATTTATTTATTTATTTTTTAAATCAGACTTTCAGATTTCTCTCCGTTCCTGACTTCAGCATGACGCTATGGCTGGCGGTTGTCACCGCGCTGGCGACAAGTCTCAGTTCAGGTGAGTGCGGACTGAGTCACTGCAGGCCGTGTGTAAGAGATGTTGGGAGAGCTCATGCAATTTATGCCGATGGAGTAATACTCAAAAACTACAGACCAGTGCAAACTAAGAGAAGGCTAATGCTGTCCTATATAATAAAGGAAGTGTGACAGAGTGTGGAGCTGACGTGACGGGGTAAGGCGGACTGCACATAAATATGGAGGAGTGAACACTGAGGAGACTTAACTGTGAGAAGGGATGTGATGCCAGCAGCAGGTGACGGTCGGTCATCTGCTATACATAATGCAAGAAAGAGCAAAAGAAGTGCAAAAAAGAAAAGTGTAAAATACATTTACATTTATTTTGTTAGCAGACGCTTTTATCCAAAATGACTTCCAAAAGGAGGACGTCATCGTCATCATTATCATAATAATCTTCTTCTTTCGGCTGCTCCCGTTAAGGGTTGCCACAGCAGATCATCTTAATAATAATTCTTTACATTTATAATACTTTTCTCACTACTCAAAGTGATCTCCACGTAGGGAGGACCCAAGAAGCAAACCCACAATCTCATCAAGTAAACACCAGTCATGCTGTTTGAGATCACGTGATGCAGGATGAGCCTACAAAATCGATTGCGACACGTAAACAAAATACAAGCGAGTTACAAAAACCTAATAAGAGTTAAGACAGAAATTCACCGCACGATGGAGTCTTCAAACACTTCTTAAACACCGGTTGTTTTGGGGGGCACTTATTCCGCCAGTTAAAAGCTGCACATGAAGAGACTCTGGACTGTGACTTGATGTCATGCACAGATGGCCTCACCAGATGTCTTTGATCACAGACCTGAGTGGTGGAGAAGGAGAGGACCTCACGAGTGCCTCCATGTATGTGGGTGTTGAGTTTGACCTGTCGGCTACTATCAAGGATTTGAACTGAAGGTGCGCTGCAACAAGGTGCCAATGTAGTGATCTAAAATGATGAGTGGCACATGCTCATCTCGGCTAGATAGACGCGAGATGTGCCACTGCATTTTGCATCATCTGTAGTGGCTTGGTGACACAGGCCGCCAGCAGAGAGCTGCAGCAGTCCAGTCGTGAGAAGACTAAAGCCCGAGCCAGCAGTTGTGCTGCCTACTCTGTCTGATCTTGCAGATGTTATATGGAGTGAAGCTGCAAGACTGAGAGACCACCGCAATATCGTCAAAGAAGGACAGCTGGTGACCAGTCACCACTCCATAGCTGTGAGACTAAGTGACAGATTGACTGTAGAACTCGATAAACTACAACACATTACTGAAATACTGAATGTCACATTTGTGGAAGAGTGCAAGTACTGAACACATGGCAGTACAGAATGTGCCACTAATAAGAAATGAGTGACGAGAATGGGAATGTTGAATTAAACAAAATAAAAGATTTGAAAACTCAGACGTGCATAAACAGTATGAAGTGATTCACAGTGCAGAGTGTGAAGTTACGCACAATGTAAAAGGAGTGGCGTCACTAGGGGGGTGCTGACCACACCAGGTGTCACCATCAGAGGCTGCGACACCCAAATGACTGTCCATAAAATTTCTGCGCAGAATTTCTGGCTGAAATCACAAAAGGGGGACTCCCTCCCCCTCTCGGTTAAACAATTGAGTCCCGGTAAACCATTAAGAGTGAGAAGCACTGTGGCCGAGGAGTTTGAAGTCCGGTCAACTCTCTGTTAAGGGGCTTTATTCATGAAGTCACCCAGGGGCCTATGGGGGATCTTCATCCAGCTTTGGTTACCGTATTGAGTGACATAAACTTTAGGAGCGCAACTGTTCTGAGGTGTGCAGAATAAATATCAAGGGGCCGTAATAAAATGCAAACTAAGAATAAATTATAAAGTTGTGAAAATAAGGCAGTGTATGAATGTGAACGGTTTTTGAAAATGCAGGCCGAGTGCAAGCGAGTGCACACTGTTTGTGAAATTAATAAATGTCTGTATGTTGCGGTCTAGTGCCCTGCCCGGGGTTACTTTCCTGCCTAGCGCCCTGTGTTGGCTGGGATTGGCTCCAGCAGACCCCTGTGACCCTGTAAGTAGGATATAGCACGTTGGATAATGGATGGATGGTTGGATAATGGATGGATGGATGCTGCAGTCTAGGTGTAGGCGTAGGGCTATAGAAGTGGAGTCTACACCCTCTATGGAGAATGCAGTCAGAATGTATGCACATCACTGACGTTTCAAAAGACCAATACAGACCGAGTGTGAGACTGACTGCATGCGAAGTACTGAAATGAGCACAAGACAACAAAGGCTTTAATCCAGGCGGCCATCTCTTTTCAGAAGCCAGCTAGTCCAGTTCAGGATCCCAGTTTGCCAGGTGCAGACAGCCGAGTGCAGACTTTAAGCACAAGTACAACCTGCACCTGAAGACTCAGTGTGTGGACGAGAGTAGTTAAGATTTGTTTGGGGGGGGTTAGGGTGACATCATTGCCCAAGCCCTGCTGTTGATGTTTATTTCATCTACTGAGCTCTTCTCTACCACAAAGCACTCGAGTGTGGGGCAACGTTAAAAGAGCAGCTGCGGCTCTACTCCAGTTGCAGGAGGACACACACCACGTGCGAGTGCGAGGCTGGGTACGACTCATGGCAGACCACTTCCGAGTACTAAGTACCTGCACACACCTCGTTAATAGGGAACTGTGACTCTTCATCTATTGTCTCTCTTTCCTTGTCCTGTAGATTGCCTGGACTGGAATATTTTTCAAAATAAAGCACGTAAGTTTGTGTCTTTTTTTAATTCCAACTATGACAAAATGTCAAAAAAAGTCAATAGGTTGATGAGAGTCAACAGGTGATGTTTCACTGGTGGCCATCAAATCCAGTGTTTCATGACCTCTGTGAGACTTACAGCACTGCAATACCTTCACCCAGTTTTTAATCCCTTTTATGAAGATATAAGACGCTATAATTTATCTTTTTTTTTTTTCTTTTTAACAGCTCTGAAGGATGGCAATGTCAGGCTGGTAGGTGGACAACAGCCCAGTGAAGGGCGTGTGGAGGTTTACTACCAAGGCCAGTGGGGCACAGTCTGCGATGACAGCTGGGATATTGCTGATGCTAATGTGGTGTGTCGTTCCCTGGGATTCTGGAATGCAACTGCTGCTGTTCCAGGGGCTGCTTTTGGGACAGGTGAGCCATTTTCGCGGGACCTTCAAGACATCCCTTATTTAACACTAAAGGAGTCTTCTAGAAATGAATGAGCAAGCACTCACTGGTTTTCTTCTCTTTTCTGTCTGCAGGCTCTGGTTCCATCTTACTGGATAATGTTGGCTGCACGGGAACTGAGACCTCTTTGGCCAATTGTAGATCTGCAGGATGGGGTGTCAGTGACTGCCAACACAAGGAGGATGCGGGTGTCCGATGCTGGCCAAGTAAAATATTTACTATACAAATGAGATCACTCTAGCTACTTGAATAGAACTTCTTCGGATTCAGGAGGAACAGTGTGGTTTTTGTCCTGGTCGCGGAACAGTGGACCAGCTCTGTACCCTTAGCAGGGTCCTGGAGGGTGCATGGGAGTTTGCCCAACCAGTCTACATGTGTTTTGTGGACTTGGAAAAGGCATTCGACCGTGTCCCTCGGGGAATCCTGTGGGGGGTACTCTGAGAGTATGGGGTATCGGACCCCCTGATAAGGGCTGTTCAGTCCCTGTACGATCGGTGCCAGAACTTGGTCCGCATTGCCGGCAGTAAGTCGAACCCGTTTCCAGTGAGAGTTGGACTCCGCCAGGGCTGCCCTTTGTCACCGATTCTGTTCATAACTTTTATGGACAGAATTTCTAGGCGCAGCCAGAGCGTTGAGGGGGTCCGGTTTGGTGGGCTCAGGATTGGGTCACTGCTTTTTGCAGATGATGTTGTCCTGTTTGCTTCATCAGGCCGTGATCTTCAGCTCTCTCTGGATCGGTTCGCAGCCGAGTGTGAAGCGGCTGGGATGAGAATCAGCACCTCCAAATCCGAGACCATGGTCCTCAGCCGGAAAAGGGTGGAGTGCCCTCTCAGGGTTGGGAGCGAGATCCTGCCCCAAGTGGAGGAGTTCAAGTATCTCGGGGTCTTGTTCACGAGTGAGGGAAGAATGGAGCGTGAGATCGACAGGCGGATCGGTGCGGCATCCGCAGTAATGCGGGCTCTGCATCGGTCTGCCGTGGTGAAAAAGGAGCTGAGCTGTAGGCAAAGCTCTCAATTTACCAGTCGATCTATGTTCCTACCCTCACCTATGGTCATGAACTATGGGCAGTGACTGAAAGAACGAGATCGCGAATACAAGCGGCTGAAATGAGTTTCCTCCGCAGGGTGTCTGGGCTTTCCCTTAAAGATAGGGTGAGAAGCTCAGTCATCCGGGAGGAGCTCAGAGTAGAGCCACTGCTCCTCCGTATTGAGAGGAGTCAGATGAGGTGGCTCGGGCATCTGATCAGGATGCCTCCTGGACGCCTCCCTGGTGAGGTGTAACGGGCACGTCTAACCGGGAGGAGGCCCCGGGGAAGACCCAGGACACGTTGGAGGGACTATGTCTCTCGACTGGCCTGGGAACGCCTTGGGATTCTCCCGGAAGAGCTAGAAGAAGTGGCCGGGGAGAGGGAAGTCTGGGCATCTCTGCTCAAGCTGCTGCCCCCGCGACCCGACCTCGGATAAGCGGGAGACAATGGATGGATGGATGGATGTGCATTACAGTCAGTCTCCACGCAGTGCTCTCTTGGCATTTCATTCAGCATTTACCGTAGCTCTGTCTTCACCAGTCTCTCAAACTTGGTTTTGAAATTGCAAACATACAGTACATGTAGTATTGCTATTATTTGTGGCTTTTATGTCAGACATGCTTGCAATTTTTATGAAAGACTTAATAGTATCAGCTTCTGACTCTTGTGTTGTCACGGTCTGGAGCCGCTCAGGATCACACCATCGTAGTGACGGTGATTTGTTTTAGCTGTTTGGTGTGGACTCCAGGAATGCACCCAGCCTTGGCCCGACTCACACCACTCACCCACAGAGACACAAAGTAACAGTGTAGAAAATAATTCTGTATAGTAACTTAAAGAAAAATATAAGCAAAAAATAGACAGAAAACCCTCTTTCCCCCTTGACAATATCAAATAGCAACAGAACAATAAACACTCGCACAAAGTTCTTAGCACAGTCCAAATGCAGTGGTAACGGATGAAATGGAATGGAGGAAAAAAATGACAGCCCAGGGATCAGCTTTCTGTAAGTCATGTATCAGACAGTCCTACCGGTAGTCTTGATGCAGTGAGGGGGGATGAGATTTGGGATGAAGCACGATGACCAATCCAACACTACGCACACAACAGGCAGGCACAAGACACTCCACACATCCTTGCAGGTATGACGATCCAGGATAGACATGATACTCCACCAGTGGTACTGTAGACTGGACAGACAAGTGAACACCAACACAAAAAATCTGACTTCCTTTACTGCTTAGCCGGCTCCCTTTTAAGATTCCCGCTGGCCCCTCTTGTCCTCAGCAGCCCTTGCGTTCTCCTCAGATGTCCAATCAGGGTAATACCCTTAGGGCAGCTGGGAAATGGAGTCCTTTAATTTGTAGCACTGCTACATTGTAAGAAGTAAGTGCCCAGCTTGTTCATACAGAGGGCTGCAAACCCTACTAAGTCACATCAACGCAACACACACAAAGCATTTTTTTTTTTTAATTCAGATAACATATGTGTTACACAATTAAAAGTATATTACAGTTCGTAAAATTAGTTTTTGTTTGCCACAGGAAACGTTCGTATATCCGTTTACTGCTTCAGTGTGTTTCATACTGTGGGGAGTGTAGGCACTACTAGTCTGAGCAACTGTCCACAGAAACGTTGCAAGAGCTGCGCTGTTGTGAAGTTTAAATCCACATCAGTGTAAGCAGTGCATCGGCAACTGGAATTAAAGTCGTAAGTGATCCTAAAATTGTCCCTAGTGTGCGCTTTGTGTGTGTGTGTGTGCCCTGCGGTGGGCTGGCGCCCTGCCCAGGGTTTGTTTCCTGCCTTGTGCCCTGTGTTGGCTGGGATTGGCTCCAGCAGACCCCCGTGACCCTGTAGTTAGGATATAGCGGGTTGGATAATGGATGAATGGTAGTCACTCTGTCAACATGTTTATTTATGTACAAATCAAATGATGTTTCTCCGTTTATGTTAGGCTATTACAAGGGGGCTCCGCCCCCTGCTCACTTCGCTCGCCTACCCCCGGGGTTGGGTAACCCGAAATACATTGATGAATGTATGAGATATATTGGAGTGTAAAGGTGTAGATGACAAACAAAGGAAGTAAAGAACCCATAGCATGGCACATTAGAAGGATCTATTGGAATACTTCTTTATACACAACATTTGTAGTAAAATCGTTGATAGATTGCATCATCTGGATCTAACACGTAGATCTGTGCATATTTGCGTTCGTGATTTGGCTCAGGGTGCACTGTTCCAATCTGATGTAATATTTGTCCACATACGCGAAAGCAGTATGGGCCATTGCCAGCTGGTGGCCTGATATTTATTCCGGTAGATGCAAAAGCAAATGAACTATTGTAGGATCTAATGCAGTCCATAAAGTTTTTACTTTCGGGTACATTGTTAGTTAGAAACATCCGTAGATATTCAGGATATTCATCTAAAGGAGGCAGTCTAACCTGACCCCTTTGACAACAACGTGTAAACTCATTAGTTGTATTGCCAGTTGTTTCTTCAGGGAAGTTAAGTGAATGACAATGACAGCAAATGATATTCATTAATCCTAATGAATGTTCATTAATAGTGGACGCATTACAGAATGTGTTGTCAGCTAATTGGCGGAATTGTTTAGTGGCTGTTTGTCGTTCTAGTTGAAAAGTTTCGTTTTGGAGCCAGAGCCGTGACCGTGACTCCATTAGTTATCCGTTGTCTACCGTTAGTAATATGGATAATTGCACTTACTGTTAATACAGAGCGTTTTCTGTGGTTGTACTGTTAATAATGTATCACTGTAATGTGATTCACATATGCTATATGGTTTGGACGTGTGAGGATGCCGTACGTTTAATACGGAGAGTTCGTTTATTCTCATTACCCGGACCATGCTGTGTAGTGTGGACGTTTAGTTCAGAATCGCGTTGTAGGCGCCTGCGCCTTTCGTACTTTCACGTGCCTTCCATACTATCTTTGTGGACCTGTGGGGCCTCCGTAGCCTCTTCCATTCGACTCTGGGGTGCGGCGCAGAATCCTCTTTTTTGGGTGGCTGTGTCGTTAGTCGTTAGCTATGGGCGTGTTGTTGCTTCATTTCTCATTCACGTTAGTTGAGCTCTTTCGTTTTTGGGCCGTGACTCCTTCGTTCACAGTGGATCAGACTTCGCTTGCGGTTTATGAGACGTGCGCTGTAGTCGCCTGCGCACTATGTCTCATGGTCCCATCGCCTTGTACCTGTGTCCATGCCTTCCGGTTTACCATTCTCGGTTAGTAATATGGATGTTATGGATATGCTGCATTTCACTTTTCAAATTATATTTGTTATTACTGTACAGAACACCATACAAATAATTAGCAGTGTGCTTACTATCAATAAATTCACTTTAATTAAAACAGAATTGTTACAAACGTACTCAACAGTCATTCAATACAAACGTCTATAAATATTTTCAACCCAGCAGCATTATTTATAGCTCATACGGTGGATTCATAAAGTACTCGCTCCTCATCACTTTCTGCAAATTCTATTGTTCAGATTTCATTTTAGATGGGCAAAAAAATGACGAATTTCTCCATCAACCTACCTTTAATAATCCATACCGACAAAGTGAACATATGTTGTATTTTCAGAAAGGTTTGTAGTACTAGGGTGTTGTACCGTGTTAGCCATTATGAATGTAGAGAAAAGTCAAGCAAAATGACACCTTTTACTGGCTAACTAAAGAGATTACAATATGCAAGCTTTCGAGGCAACTCAGGCCCCTTCTTCATCTTGCATCTTGCCTGAAGAAGGGGCCTGAGTTGCCTCGAAAGCTTGCATATTGTAATCTTTTTTAGTTAGCCAAAAAGGTGTCATTTTGCTTATCTTTTATCTACAGAAAGGTTTGTAAATTTACTAAAAATCAAAAACTGAAACCTCTCCTTCATAGAAGTATTTAGGCCCTTTCATCCAGTACTTTGTTAGAAGCCCCTATTGGCAGGGCTCTGTATGCTTGGGGTCATTGTCATGCTGAGAGGTGACCAGTCATCCAGTCTAAGGTGGCGTGCACTCTAGAGTAGATTGTCTTCAAGGACCTCTGGATTTGGCTGCACTCATCCTTCTCCCCCCAGTTATGACCAGTTATCGTGTCCCTGTCGCTGACAGGCACCGCCAGAGCATGATGCTGCCCTCCACCATGCTTCACTGTAAGGATGGCATTAGGCAGGTGATGAGCAGTGCCTTGTCTTCGCCAGACATGGTGCTTGGAGTTCCACCCAAAGAGGTCAATTTTTGTCTCATCACACCGTGCTCTCCGTGTCCTTTACACTGTCATACGCCTTTTAGTCAAGAGTGGTCTGTGTCTAGCTACCATGAAACACCTGATTGGCGGAGCGCTCCCGAGATGGTGGTCGTCTTGACAGGTTCTCCCACCTCAGCAGAGGACTTACGATGCTCTGTTAAGAGTGAACACTGGATTGATACTTGGTCACCTGACTGACCGAGGCTCTTCTTGCCCAGTTACCCAGTTTTGGTTGGATGGCCAACTCTAGGAAGAGTCCTGATGTTTACAAAGTTCTTCCATTTCATGATTATTGAGGCCACTGTGCTCCCGGGAACACTCAACGCTTTAGAAATGGTTTTATTCCCTTACCCCGATCTAGGCCTCACCATAGCTTGAGGTCTACAGAGAGTTCCTTTGACTTCATGGGTTGGTTGTTGTCCTGACAAGCAGTGTGAATTGTGGACGTTCAACACACAGAGACAGGTGTGCCTTTCTAAATGATGTCCAGTCAATTCAGTTTGCCACAGGTGGACACCAGTCACGTTCTGGATGGCAAACAGAAGGCACTGGAGCACAATGTGGAGTGCCACAGCACAGGGTCTAAATACACGTAATAAATGAGAGATTTCAGTTTTGGATTTTGAACAAATTTGTACATCTTTGAGAAAGCATGTTTTCAGTTTGTCATTAATGTTTAATGAGTTTAGATTGGACATAAATGGCAAGTTTATCCGTTTATAATTAAATCTACAACACAGAAAATGAAGAAATATATAAAACGACGAAACATATGCAGAAAACGAAGGGGCCTGAATACTTTCTGAATCCACTGTTGGGAAAGAAAAGCATTCATGGCTGCCCAGGAAAAAAAAAAGGCTTACTGTCACAACATTTATCTTATAAATTAGCCTTTTAATTCTTCACCCTGGCCACTGTGGTTCAGATTGCCAGCACGAGAATACAGTTGTGTTTCTGGGCCAAAGAGTCTGCGGAGGCTGGTTAAAGTATGTAATCACGCACTTTTCTCTGGGTGTTAACACAGCATTCTAACTCAATTATACACCAATCCCCTGAACGCTCGATTTTTTTTAAAACATCCAGAATTTCTCAGCCCATACATTCTACAGTAAACCACTCTGTCTGGGTTAGCTCATTAACTGTGAGCCAAAATGGAAAGCTCCCAGCAGTCATTGAGGACTGCATTTAAGGAACAAATTCGTTCGAGATGGGTGATGCAAGAGAAGCAGTTGACAGCAGGTCATGTGCCGTGTTGAACACGTCTGCTGCCATGGTAACGGAGTGTAATGACCCTAATTAGCCTGCAACAGAGTAGACGGCAGAGAAGCCTAAAGGAACCGAAAATTGAGAAGGTGGCACTTCATGGTTACACAGGGGGAAGCCAGCGAGGGCAAAGGCTTTCAAATCAGGGAAAATGACTCCATAAAGAACATTTGTGACTAAGGCATCCTGAATAATGAAGGCTAGGTTGTTGTTCTGATTGATGTACTGGTTGATATCTTAATGGGAATTTGCTTTGCGGACTGCAGGTAGCTCAGCAAGAAGCAGACGAGGAAACAATCATGAATTCTCAATGACATAACATTCCTAAGGCTGCGTAATGCAATTCAAGTTCAAGGGGGCTGGAGGCTATTTCAGCAGCATCCAGCAGAAAGTAGGAAGCACACGGAAGGGTACAACCAATCAAGTAGAAACACAGAAATGAGAAAGCATCTGCAGTATTAGGACACATAAAGTACTATTAATAGGACACCCCTTGGGTCTTCTAATTTAGCACGTTCATAGGAGAGCAGCAGTCAATTCTTGGGCCTGGTTGTTCTCCTGTGATTACCGATCCTAATGCTATTAAATGAAATGGTTTATTACTCTTGCCAAATCGTTTGAGACATTGAATACTGACATCAAGAAGGAAGTGACTAACGTTCATTTAATGGAGCGTTTGTGAAGAGTCGGGAATAATTCTGCTAGTCAAACTAAGAGAGTTTCCTTTTAGTTCTGCATAAAGACTACTGCTTGTTAGGAAAAGAATGAAAAAAAAAATCTCTCTACTTGGGCTCACTTCTGCCTCTGTGCCATTTGTCCACCTGTCTGCTTAATTGTGGGCTGGCATAGCCTGTCCTTGCAACACAGGGTGTCATTCAGTCAATAATTACTTTATGTGTGCTACATGAAACCACATTAACATATAAATCACACTACAAAGGACCCTTGGAACAATACACTCATTAACCAATTAAGAACTGGACTGAGGATTTTGCACATCATTTTTGGACTTTATTTTTATATGTATGTAGTGAGGTTTTTGTTGTGGGAGACTGTTTGTTAAGATTCCTAATATGTGTTTATGATTTTTTCCAACAAGTTTATATATAATTTATGTATACCCTTTGCTTATTTAATTTATATTCTATGTGTAAATACAGATTGGTATTGGCTAAGTCTGAAAAAATTCACTCAGATTCTTATTGAGACTGGGTAGTGTGGCATCTCTCTTAAGGTTATTGAATGGCACGTTACAGCCTGGTGTCTAGAAGTGGGAGACAGTGCCTACAAAACACAAACTACAAACCCCACAAGCCCCTCCACATCCGTCCAAAGCTATTTAAAGATACAGACCCTAATTTACAGGATTCTGCACGGCCAGTGTTGTTGTTCACATTTAACAATCACTCAACAGGACATACTTACACAAAAAATAAAATCCCCTATGTGGCCGTGCTACAATCCTGAAACTGGTTAGACTTTGTACCCCTCTACTTGACTGATGGTCAAGCAACCTTTTCAGTTTTTGAGTTTTTTGGGGTTTTTTTTAATCTAGCATTGGGAGTCACTGTGGCACTACACTTCTGCTTTATTTAAAGCCTTGTACGTAGGTGCTGGTTAACGATTAATTTTTTAATTATTCATTGTATGCATTACAGCTTACTTTTGTAAGTCATCTTAGCATCTCCTAAATAAAGAGTAACAATAGA
Source organism: Erpetoichthys calabaricus (assembly GCF_900747795.2). Taxonomy (NCBI): domain Eukaryota; kingdom Metazoa; phylum Chordata; class Cladistia; order Polypteriformes; family Polypteridae; genus Erpetoichthys; species Erpetoichthys calabaricus. Next base: position 11,982,047 of record NC_041407.2, read on the forward strand.
AGCACAAGCCTTGGTATGTCCTATTACAGTGGTCCCCAACTTTTTTGACACCAAGGACTGCTTTACTACAAGCAAATTTTTCCAGGGACCGGTGGGGGGTGGAGGATTCGGGGTGGGTTCGTAGGGCAATTTTATACACAATTTACATTACATTTCTGTTATTATTAAGTTATAATATCGTAATAGAAATTATACAACTTACCATAATACAGAATCAGTGGGAGCCCTGAGCTTGTGTTCCTGCAACCAGACGATCCAATCTGGGGACGATGGAAGACAGTGACACACAAAGTGTGTTGCTTATGTTCAGTCTACTCCGTAATCTCGTTTTGGTTGCTGTCACTGCAGAAAACGCTGCCTCACAAAGATAGGATGTTTTCAGTGCTTTTGTGGGCAACCTCAGGATATTCCGCCTTGACTTTAATCCAAAATGTATGGAGATTTGAAGTTGTCTCAAACATACCTTTAAGGCCACCATCATTTGCAACCTCAAGCAGCTGATCCTCTTCAAACACAGACAAAGTTGATTCACCTGGCTTATTCACAAATGGATCACGGATCCATTCCTTCCCATTTCGGGGCGTCTTTTGTGGTTGGGAATAATGCTCAAACTCTATTAAAAGCTGAAACAGGTGATCATACACCAGCTGGAAGAAAGAAGGCCCTGGCTTGGTATCTTTAACAATCTCTGCTAACGTTTGAAACATGTTAAAAAAATCCCAATGTTCACTCGTCGGCCACATAAATCAAGTTTGCCTTTGAATGCAGCCACTTTATCTGCCAACTTGAACAACGGGTATCTTCTGCCTCTGCCCCACATGCTGCTGCTCCACCACTGCCTCAGATTTTCCTCCTCAGGCTCCTCCAGCCTGGCTGGATACTGAGTCTGCAGAGTGGGTAAAGGTGGGGTGCCCAATAGTGCCTGTATGCCTGTTCATATTGTGAGGTTTCTGAACTCTTTTGGGGAACCCCCCACCCAACGGGAACGTCACACTGAAGTGCATCCTGAAGCACGATTGCCGCGTCTGTGTAAGATTGTTTGTCCGTTGCCAGGGCAGGGCAACAGCAGGCTCACAGCGCTGCAGTGACGTGCCACAGAAGCGAAACCTAAAAGATCGTGGTCACGCTATAAGTCCCTGTCTTACACCCCAAAACACGAGACTGAGTCTCAGTACTTTAGCAAAACCAGCTTTATTCAGCTTGAAACAGGAACAGCACGGTTAATTATTGTAGCGTGTGATCTGCCGCTCTCCTATACACAGACACAGCAGTCAGGCAGGATTGTGACCAGGTTAGTGGCCAAGTAATCCTGTTCCCTGCATTTTCAATGATCCTTGTATCACCCATCGAGATCTTTTCTGTTTGCTTTGGTGGAGAGACGCAGCAGAGCTGTCAGATAAACAGATAAACAGTCTTCTACAGACGCAGTGATCGCACTTCGGGACGCTCTTCGGCGTGTTGTCCCGTTGATGGAGGTCCCAAGAGAGTTTAGATACCTCACATTTTCTTGAATGAGTGCCACATTAATAAGAATGTTTCTTGAACGAGCATCACTGAACCACATAAAAACTGTCTTCAAATGCAGCAGTTCGCATACGTTTGCAACCCGAGATTTTTCTTCTTTTTTTGCATATAACAAAAGACCTATGCATTGCATTTGTCATTCCAACAGATTGCACATCACAAACATTAACACTGTTGTCGTTTTCTCGTGTCTGCCGTTTCTATAGGAGGTTGACAATGAGTTAAATTCCAATGGATGTTTTTCAAATATTGACGAGCAATAAGCAAAAGGTATCACTGAAAACCACAGAAAACAAAAACAGTATGAGGAAAGTTCGAAGAAAGAAATTTTTTTTATAATGTTTCTGTTTGTGGATCGTTGTGCAAATGTGCACAACTGAGCTGCGACCACAGAACTAACTTTACATTTACATTTACATCATTTAGCAGACGCTCTTATCCAGAGCGACTTACAACAGTGTTTGTTAGTTTTTTTCGCATACCCCTTGGGGTCAGAGCGCAGGGTCAGCCATTGTACAGCGCCCCCTGGAGCAATTACAGGTTAAGGGCCTTGCTCAAGGGCCCAGCAGAGTAGGATCTCTTTTGGCACTGACGGGGATTCGAACCGGCAACCTTCGGGATACCAGCGCAGATCCTTAGCCTCAGAGCCACCACTCCGCCCCTCTGCTCTGTGGATGATTCATTCAAGCATTTCAAGGTCACTTCATTGTAATGAAAACATCTGCTGAATGTACTTTGTAGTAACGAGATTTCTGTAGACTCGTGTCACATGGGGAAACTGTCAGGACCATAAAAATATTTTGTTGTAATACTCTCTTACCTCGGTCTCTCTCCTCTCTCTGTGCCACTGACCAACTAGCGTTCTGAAAAGTGTCCTCAGTGAAGGGGGCAGCCATTTTGCTGTAGCCCTTCACTTAGTGAGTCTCCGTTGCCGGCAGTTCTCTCGCGGCCCGGCTGTCAGACGGCCACGGCCCGCGGACCGGGGTTTGGGGACCCCTGTCCTATTAAGATCCCAAACTTCCATCCCTTTGAATAAGCATGCTGTTCAGGTAAGAGTCTTTGTCCTCCACAACTTAAGCATGTCAAGGTCTGCCCATCAATGTTACCTTTGGGATTTAAAATCTTTTTTTCATTATTATTTTTTGTGCTCCCATTGACGTGCTAATGTGCCCAGTCTCCAAGGGAATCGATAGGTTTTTGTTTCATTTCTGCTTGGTGAGATTTTCTGTTGACTTTTTCTTTTTTAGAGAGAGACACAAGATCCACCACAACATTCAAAATGGACCATCAGTCTGACCTGGCAGAGGAACTGAAAATGCTTTATAAAAGCCAAAAGGATTGCGACATGATAATCAAAGTTGTGTCTACTGAGGATCCTAACATGTCTGAAAGTGTGTGTGCCCACAAGCTCATACTGTCTCTGGGGCCAGGAAAGGACTTTCTCAAGAGAATGCAACAGTCTTACAACTACACCATGAAGGTCCACAGCAGTTGCTTCCCGATGGTCCAAGATTTCATTGAGTAAGACCAGAAAAAACATGAGAGAAATTAAGTTACTTAACATGCTAGTTTTCCAATTTAAAAAAAAATGATATTTGTAAATAATGACCCTATAAACAATTTTAATGTATTCTGAACTGGGTGACACAGTGGTTAGCACTGCTGCCTCATGGCACCTGAGCTCTAAGCTTGAATCTTGACTTAGGCACAATCTAAATGGCATTTGCTTGTACTTCATGTGTGTGTGTGGGTTTGGGTTCCTCAGAGTACTCCAGATCAAATCTCACATCTCAAAGACAAGCAGTTTAAGTTAATTAGCCTGGCTTGTGTGTGTGTTTGTGGCCTGGCCATGGTCTGTGTGGACTTTCCATGTTTGTTTTGTATCTATTTGGTTTCTTTTTCCAGGTAGTCTGGTTTTCCTGCTACATCACAAAGATAATAAGGATAGATTAACTGACCTGGTGTGTGCATTAGTACAGTATGTCCAGTGATGGAACGGTTCTTTGTTCCTACCTTGTGTCAGCTCTTCATGACTTTTAACAGGAGGGAGATCTCAGACTTCAGATCTCAAATTTCTAAAAACAAACAAAAACTAGAGCTGAAATAGAAAATTGTAAATAAACTTTCAAAGCCTCTTTTAAGGGGGTTATCTGATGCTCAAAATATTCTGAACTATAACCAACCATAATCTCTTTTCTTTTGCTCTTGCTGCAGATTTCTGTACAAGAGAAGCATAGACATCCCCTCTACTATGGCAGTATGTTTCCACATGCTAGCATCCGAGTATAAGGTCATTGATCTAAAGGAATATACTGCTAATCTCTTCACCTGGATGCTCCCAGAAGACAACACCTTCCAGACTCAAGTATCCCTGTTTAAGTATGCCGTCAGCACCAATGACCTCATTCTTCAAGAAAACTGTGTACGGTTCCTTGCCTGGAACTGTGAGGCACTCATCAATTCCAGTCTTTGGGATGAACTGCCTGCAGCTATTTTAGAAGCTCTACTCTCCCGCTCTGATGTGGTGACACCCAGCGAAGAATATCTCTTCAGGGGGGTAGAGCGCTGGATCATAGCCAATCGTAAGCCAGAGGACCTAAACAGCGGTTCCCTCCTTCTAACAGAGGAGTCACTGTTGCAAAAGATTCGTTTCCCAATGATCTCTCCTGAGAATCTTTTTGATATCCCGTTCAATTCTTCTGTCTACAAAAACCATACGCTGCTCTTCCAGTCTAAACTCTTAGAAGCATACCAGTTCCACACGGTACCTCCCCAAAAACTCAAACAAAGTCTAAAAAGGGTGAGTGAAGATTTTGTACCCAGGATCTACACGTCATCCTCCTGGTGTTCCATGTATAAAGGCATGCAAAGTTACCCACAACTGAGCTATCATCATAGGAGATTTCAAGGTAGCCAAATTTACACAGTAAAAGAAACCTTCCAAACCCCAACCTATATGAGTCAGCTATTTGTAACACAAATGGTGTCCTGGACACATGCAGTCCACACTTCTATGGACAGCTGTAGAAGCATGGGCTACTATTGTGAGTCACTTCCAACAGCAACACTTAGTGGTCCCTCCCCTTCATCAGCCTCCTTCATCTACCATAATTTTATTCTGTCTATTTGCAAAGACAACTATGTGTTTGCAATCCAGGAATTCAAAAAAGGCCAGGCTGTCCTGTCTTTCAATGGGACATCAACATATAACTTCCCATGCCAGTCTAAAGATTTTACATACAAGTTTGTGATCCAGCCCCAGTACAAATGGTACAACTAATCACCTGCCACTCCTGTCGCCTGCAGTTGAGTATGTGTACCCTCCTTACTTACTTGAGCCTGAGCAAGTAAATCTGATTATAAGGCATTCATTTAGCATTCATTTCTAAGTAGTGGGCATGAAAATAAAAAAACTAAAAAACCTTAATGTTTTAATCAATCATGTCCTTCCAAGTTACTGCATTCTCGACTATACATTTTGTAGCTTTATTATTTTATGTGCTGGGCTGGTCTGACTCCCAATAAACCTGTAAAGGGGAAATGTCTGCAGAAAAGGGAGGCATGAATGGTTCACAAATGGTTTCTGGATTCAAATGTGCCATCTGGTGGATTTTGACCAAAATTGTTTTTTAAGCATAATTTTTTTTATCACCTTTTTATTATTACTACTAGACATTAAGCCCGTTACAATAACGGGTGCTAGAACAGTAGTCCATAAACATTAGTAGGAACAGTCTATATTAAATGGCAAGGGACCTTTTACCTCATTAAATTGTTTTCCGTAAAATGCCTGTAATTTTCTCCGACAGTAATACTGGCTTTGCTGTCCATAATATGCGTTTAATTTTCTGTCACAACAGTGGGCAATCAGCAGATTCTCCCCAGCAACTGACTTAATGTGCGCGAAAATAAATCTACTTTTAAAAGTCATTGTATTGTAATATCATGAAAATTCGTATACTGTATTTAGGAAAACCCCTTCAACGACTTTCACTTTACCGGGCCAAGCTTCTTAATCGCAAATCTGACATCCTCAGAGTGAACACTTGCACAACAATGGAGACGCTGGTCTCCGCGTCTCTGTACCCTATTGGATTTTTCGTGTTTTATGTTTTAGGTCTTACCTCATTTACCGAAATCCGATTAAATCGGCCGCGTGATATTTTATAGGTCCTGCCCTCTCTGTCTTGTGTGACGCGTCAGGCGGCCTTTGAAGCATGTGCTTTGTAGCATCGCACCGTGCCCCGCGCATGCGCACTTCACCAGACGACAAACACACACACTGACACTGGACGCACACAGGGGTTTTATTAAAGAGGATTATAGTGAGAACTGCAAGAACAGCAGCAAAATGGTTATTTATGCAAGAGTCCCAGACCAAAAGTTTCATATTAATTTTGCTTTACTAAAAATTAATAACAGCAATAACAATTGGTAGAATTGATTTTAACACTAAAATTGATTTCTTAAATCTTAATTAAAGTTACTAAGTTAATTTGAGAATGGTTTAACGTTCGTATAGTTTAATCCACAATAACAAATAATTAATAAATACATTTTATATTCTCATGATGTGATCATCATTATTGTATTTTCCTAATAATTTATTGTGAGTGCCTCAGAGGACAGACGGACATTCCGGCCGGTGATGGTAGGACTTTGGGATAAAATGGAAGGTGCCAGGGGATGGACAAGCAGAAACTGGAGGCCAGGAGCAGTTAAAGCCCCCATATGTCAGGTGGCAGTGGTCCGCTGGAGGCATCCCAGCTTGGACATCCCCAGGGGTTCATAGGAACTGGAGTTCAGAAAGGTGGCCCAGATGGAGTCCATGGGTGCCGCAAGGGGGCACTGTCGGGGAAGGATTACCATATTTCTCACACAACCCAGAAGTACACCCCACAAGTCATGCCAGGTCACCAGAAGCTGTTCCAGGTCCAGTATAAAAGGCGCCTGCTGCCTTATCTCGAGGAGTCAAAGTCGCTAGGCAGCAGGGAACACTCAACTGGAGGTGGAAGGAGAGAAGAAAACTTTAGTGTTTGTATGGTGTTTGGGCTGTGTTTAGCTATTTGGGTGCATGTTGAACCTGTTGACTGTGTTTGGCATTATCGGGTCTGGAATGTGGGGCTCAGTGGCGCCATCTACTGGCTACATTATATAAATGACTGCTTATTTGGGAGGTACTGCATGAGCAGAAAAACTCTTGTAAAATGTGGGAAGTGATAGATGCTAGTCCTGCTGTATCTACATTTACTTATTTACCAGACACCTTCATCCAAGCAGCTTACAACATCTGAAATACAATCAGTTAGATTTCTTTTGTTTTTTCCCCAATTTGAGCACTGGCAGGTGAAGTGACTTACGTTGGGTCAAACAGCGTCAGGATATGAACCCACAACCTCAGGCCACTACACCACACTGTATTAATGTGTAATGGTATCATTGTCTGGTCATTCACAGTTTCCTAAATTCAAGGGAGCAGGTTGGTGCCAGTACTGTTTTGTTTTTGTGGTGCTTCAGATTTGTTCAGTGAGAATTAGGCTGTGTTCATCTCTACATTTCCATTTCCTGTAAGTACTTGCATGGTTTATCTTACAAAATCTGGCTGGCAATTCATGTCTAGTGAGAGAGAAGAGGCCCGAAGGCTGCTAGTACTGGCCAGTTCGCTCCATAGGAGTCCATAACAATCTTCATTTGTGTTTGTTTGTCAGGTTGGAGGCTATCAAGGGAGAGCATTACTTGGAATCCTAAGGCTTTCTGCAGCCAATTACTTTCTAAACTCCAGTTGTAGAATATAAACCCAGGTTGTTTGAGTGTATGTAACCGAGTCAGAACCGACAGAGTAGCTAAGAGCTGGGATTATCTAAATGAGCAGCCATCGCCTAGAATTGTAAGGTCCAAAAGCCTCACAGCTGATCAGGAGGCAGGCCACAAAGTAGCCATTTTTTATTTTGTACATTTTCCTTTTCTGTTTTCTTTCTCCCTCACACTCCCTTGACTGTGTGTGTGTGTGTGTGTGTATCAGCTACACATGCGTGAGAAAATAAAAGGTCTCAATTAAAGACAGCTGTCTGGCTCCTGCTTGCTGCTCACAGTACACAAGTGTACTGAATAAAAAGAAATAACACAGTTTTCATAATTCAAGAACCAGCCTTCTCACTTCCACAAGTGCCACTTCAGCCTCTCTTTTTTTTAAAGATCACCTAATGTCTTCCACTTTTTAAAAAAGTGAACATGGCCAGGGAGATATTTATGTTACTATCCAACGTGACTTATAAACAAAAAGATTTTTTTCCATCCATGCATCCATTTACTGAACATACAGTACAGTAATCCCTCCTCCATCGTGGGGGTTGCGTTCCAGAGCCACCCGCGAAATAAGAAAATCCGCGAAGTAGAAACCATATGTTTATATGGTTATTTTTATATTGTCATGCTTGGGTCACAGATTTGCGCAGAAACACAGGAGGTTGTAGAGAGACAGGAACGTTATTCAAACACTCAAACACTGCAAACAAACATTTGTCTCTTTTTCAAAAGTTTAAACTGTGCTCCATGACAAGACAGAGATGACAGTTCCGTCTCACAATTAAAAGAATGCAAACATATCTTCCTCTTCAAAGGAGTGCGTGTCAGGAGCACAGGCTGTCACAGAGAGAGAGAGAAAAGCAAACAAATCAATAGGGCTGTTTGGCTTTTAAGTATGCAAAGCACCGCGGCACAAAGCTGTTGAAGGCGGCAGCTCACACCCCCTCCGTCAGGAGCAGGGGGAGAGAGAGAGAGAGAGAGAGAGAGACAGAGTTTGTTTTTCAATCAAAAATCAATACGTGCCCTTCGAGCTTTTAAGTATGCAAAGCACCGTGCAGCATGTCGTTTCAGGAAGCAGCTGCACAAAAGATAGCAACGTGAAGATAATCTTTCAGCATTTTTAGAGGAGCGTCCGTATCATCTAGGTGTGCGAACAGCCCCCCTGCTCAATCCCCCTATGTCAGGATCAGAGAAAGTCAGCGCAAGAGAAAGAGAAAAGTAAGCTGGGTAGCTTCTCAGCCATCTGCCAATAGCGTCCCTTGTATGAAATCAACTGGGCAAACCAACTGAGGAAGCATGTACCAGAAATTAAAAGACCCATTGCCCGCAGAAACCCGCGAAGCAGCGAAAAATCCGCGATATATATTTAAATATGCTTACATATAAAATCCGCGATGGAGTGAAGCCGCAAAAGGCGAAGCGCGATATAGCGAGGGATTACTGTATATACTGTACATGATAATAATAACCTTATAAACCCTAGAATTGGATCATGTGTACAGAGCTGAATGAAATTCTTACTTGCAGTCCTAATCAAACTTGTTGGTATGCAGCAAGTTACCAAGATTAATGAGTATAATTAACTTACCTTGAAACATCTATATTCCCCTTATCTATCTATCATATAGTGCTACTTCAATCTATCAATCATATAATGTCTTACACGTCTATTTACCTATCTATTATTCTATACTCCCTGAGCACATTATTAGGAACACCTTACACCTGATTATCCATGCATTTAGCCAGTCATGTAGCAGCGGCAGCATAAAATATAAAATCATTCAGATCCAGGTCAGTGCATCCATGTGCTTCTAAAAGGTCCATATTTCAGCCTGTGATTCCTTTTTAAGGCACATTTGCATAGTCAATCATTGTGTAAAACAATTAAAAAAAACATTTTTCAAAAGCTTTAAGTGTTCAGTAATCACTTACACCATATTGAAATGAGATGACCCCTAAGAATCAGAATTGTTCAATGGTACCAAACCCTGTTTGCCTCCAAATAAAGTAAACAAATGGCTGATAAAGGTTCATACAATCTGCCTGCATCCATTTCATCAGGAACTATTCATATACGAGGGAATAGTACAGGATTACAAAATGGTCTTTTCAACATTTCTATGAATGAATACACTGCAGTGAACCATGCTGCTTGGGAAAGCAGCTGTGTTAAGTCTTGCTCCATTTATGGCTGGCATAACCTCACATTCTTTTACTTGTCAAAAAATCTGGAAAGAATCTCTAAAACACAATGTTCCTAAACTGGGTGCGGTGTAGTAGGATTGTGTGACCTGCTAAAACCCACAATGCAAAACAGATTTACTTCCAGTACTAATAACAAAACCTTATAAATAAGAATTGTGATACGTTCAAGGTCAATGTCAAGGTAAACAAGCAAATAATACTGGAGAAGCTAAAAGTCCAAAATATGGCCTGATAGTCCTATGAGCTAGTGTTGATGTGCACTTGATGGAATGTGACGGTTTATGATCAATGCCGACTGCTAGTGTTACCTAATGTTATGCGCAGAGTTGATTTAAGATATATATTTTTTTCATTTATATCTTTATGTAATTGTGTATTTCAACATTCGAGTGTTTCAGCTTATAAACGGAGTAAAATATCTTGCTAATTTAAGACGACATCAACTGTATCTGTAACCTTTTTCATTTAGTACTCAATTGATGACAAAGATGTACAAAAAGATACCACAAATTAATTTATTGGTGACATTTTGGAAATGAAGCCGCTTTCTTGAATCATGTGAACAACACTCCAAGATGTATCTGTAAGGCCTCCGGCATTGTGAGGGATCCCTCCCACTACTCCCACAATCTCTAATCCCTGCTTCCATCCGGCAGAAGGTATTGGAGCCTGCGGATCAGCACTGCCATATTGGACAACAGATTCTTCCCACAGACAGTCAGGCTCCTGAACACAATGTCACCCCCTGTCCCTGAGTGTGCCCCCTTATCATAGGCTCCTATCTAATGACTGTTGTGTTTTGCATTTCTTTGCATTCCTCATCTATCCTACATTTCCTGCTATCAGTGACTGCTGCTTGACAATTCGATGTCGATTTGTACATTGCACAGATGTTGACCCTTGTTCTGCATTCCCTCATGTAAAATTACCCACCCCTCTGTATTATTATATATTCATATTTATTGTCTAACTGCTGTACTGTGGCCATGGGAAATGCATTTTCTTACCACTGTATAATGCACAACGGTATGTGTATAGATGGCATGACAACAAAGCCCAGTAGACTTCACTTGAAGTACAAGGCTACAGTACATACTTGGCATTTTTTTAACCCACTTACTCCAGTTTTGAGGAAGAAAGTGACTGAAGGGCTTTTGTGGGACATTTGGAATAAGGCAACAATCAAACTTGGACAGAGCACCAGTCCCATGAACAGTACATGGATGCACAAACCATTTTTCACTTGCTATGGACAATTTATAGACATTGGTCCTTACAACATCTTTAGGATTTGAAGGAAAATCTAATACGGGGAAAACAAAACGGGGACCAGCCAGTGATTCAAAGCCTACCCAATGCTGTGAGACAGGAATGCAATTGTGTCATTGTCCCACTCTAGAGTAAAATTGTTTTTTTTTTTTTTTTTTTTTTTACAGTAGGTGCACAGGCATGTTAAATGGTTTACTCAGGATCACACATTATGCTGATAGAGGGGAGAGCCCCAGCATCTTTGTTGTTTGGGGTCCAAAGCCTAAACCATTAGGCCACACTATCAATTTAAACTGAATTAGAGTAGTAGCATGCAATCTGGCTGGCACATAAAAATGAATACTGAATATTAAGTAAAACCAATAACATACAGAGGGTTAATTTTACTGTAAACTAGTAAAACATGCAGACCTTCAGTCCTAAAATAAAACGCAAAGAATTTGCACCTGATTACGAATTCTAAACATGTATGTATAGTACAGTATCCTGTGGGAATTATGAGTAGTTGGGCTTGTGAGGACCATGCTTTAATGCAATAAACTTTACTGCCCACCATTAAAGTGCCCATCAAGTTGCCCCACCCTATACTTTTTTGAATTTCCAGAACATATTAGGCCATAAGCTTACAACCAACACTCTAGATCAAATTTCTAGTCCATTAGCTTTTGGTGAGGAACCTCATGACAGAAGAACAGCCATTAGTGTTACACACACACACACACACACACATATATAAACTATATATACACACACACACACACATATGTTAATGACAAAGAACTAGGAGAAACTTAATGTAAGAAAAATTAAAATATAAATTGAATCTTTCATTACGGTGCATGTGGAACAAAAAACTGCAGAGCTGCATGAATCAAGATGGATCCCTCTAAAACAGAGAGTCTAGCAGTAGAATAGATTATGATCCACTACCTCTATCTTCACCTTTGTGCATGGAGATCATCATCCCACCCACCTGCACACATTTTCCACTTCCCACCCTGTCCGGAAAGCCAAGGCAGTTGAACGTGAGAGCATCGGTCTGAGGTTGCTCAAAGCATGTGGCAGAGACTTCTGTGGGGTATTTCAGAACCCATTCACCATATATCCAAACCTATAGAGGATTCCACCACTGTGGAAGGTCCTGCACAGTCCCAATGTTCTTAAGGAGTATGGGTCAGTAGCAGTCATGTAACACATGAATAAGACCTCTGAAAAGATGGTCAGGAAATAATGTCTACCCCTGGTTACAGACCACCTGGATACCCCATAATTTGCTTTGATATAGAAATGGATGTTGCTCTGAAGAGCCAACTAACATAACACCTAGACCAAGCATATTTAGGATAATGTTGATTGATTTCTCCAGTGGCTTTACCGCTACCCATCCTCTCCTATTGGGGAATGAGCGTAGACTGCGTGTCCTGGATCACTGACTAGCTACCTAACAGGAGACCCACAGAGCGGCTCCTGCCTCAATGGGTGTCACAGAAAGTCATCTGTCACACAGGGTTGCCTCTGGAAACTGTCCTTTCTTGCTTTGGATGTGTTGGAGAATTATAAAAACCTGGCTTCAGTAAAGAAAGGCACAAAAAAAGAGGCCCAGTTGTTGTTGTTGTTGTTTTTTTTTTTTAATAAATAAATTTGCAAACCTTTCTGAAAATACGTTTTCACTTTGTCATTATGGGTTTTTGAGATTGGATTGATGGGCAAAAATAGCAATTTTATCCATTTAAAATTATATCTGCAACACAAAAGTGAGCAGAAAGTGAAGGGCTCTGAATACTTTCTAAACCCACTGTACTGTACATTAGATGAAGAAATAGTGCAATGAATGTGTGTTGGTTTCTTTACAGTCACCAGGGGTCACTGTTATTTTCAACATAAATGATTCATTCCGTGAGCCACTTAGGTAATGTTTTTTTCTCCCCCTTGCATTCCGGAGTTTGGATAATTAGTAAGTTGTTGACATGGCACTGAAGATGCTTAAGGGATCACATCTTGCCAGTCTTGGCTCCAGAGCTTCCAAGCAAATGTGCAATAAAAGGGGTGAGTTAACAAGAAAAACAGATGCTGGAAAGATGTTTTTTATAAGTGCCTTTAAGAGAGGAGTTGTCTGCATGATGAGTTTTCCAGAATAAAATATAAAGGGAAAGCAACAGGAGCTCTTAAGTGTTGAAATGCGGCACAAATAAAAAAAATGTATACTAAAAAATGGGCAGCTGTGGTCAGCCTGTGACCAAACACGGTCTAGACAAGCAATCTAGTATGTGTAGGAAATGCCTTCAGCCCCCTCATAGCCATGTATGAGACACGCTTCTTGTCTGCACTGATGTTTTTATAACTAATCTGTTGACATTTCATATTTTATTTGTATCTCAATCTTGCCTGTTTGATGTGCTTTTCAATTACCTTTAACTAAATTTATTATTATTTGATTGCATCCAACACAAAAAAACTACATAAAAGATAGTTGACTTTTTCAGTTGTTATACTTTATTTTTATGTAATTTATTACTATTATTGTTGTTGTTAGTTTAATAGCATTTTTCTGGCATTTGTTTTATTTCTTTATATGGGTTATTAATGGAAATTTACATTTTAATGTTTTTTCTGTAAAGCACATTGAACTATATCCAATGTATAAAACATGCTGTAGGTACCATATGGGATGAATGGGAATCCCGACCAAGAAAGAGGAAGGTTCATTACCTGGACGGGAAGTCCGAGGTGAATGGATAACCATCCCGACAAAGAAAAAAAGAAGGTTCCTTATCCCAATGGGAAGCTCCAATTGGATGGACAAGCATCCCGGTCGGATGTGTTTTCAGCGCCTTTCATGGCTGGGATAAAATGGAAGGACTGGCTCTGGAGGCTGTTTATTCCCCCAATATGCTATATGGCAGCCTCCCATTTATACTGTACTACCGCAGGGCATCTTGGGACACACACTCTCAGAGAACAACCCTGTAGGTGTGTGTGGGTGCCACCAGAGGGAGCTATGAAAGATGCACACCTTGAAGGAGGTTCCAACTGACCCAGAAGTGCTGCCAGGCTGTAGTCACTGACACTGGAAGCACTCCCAGGTCCTGAGATAAAAGGAGCCATCCGGCCTCATCCAGGTGAGCTTGAGTCGGGTGGAAGGTGGACACAGCTTCCCTGGAGGACAGATGTAGAATTTATTTTGGAAGAAAGTCTGTTGAAGGGGAGTTAAAAACTGTATAAGGTACCGCTTTTATTGAAGCCTTTTGACTGTGTGACTGCACTTGTGTTCTGGGTTTGAGGAGCTGCAGTGCCCTCTAGTGTCCACAAATAAAAGCATCATTACTTACTATTACTTTGTAGAATGCTTGCAAATAATAATCCTTTGAAAACCACTGTGTATTTTGTACTATGCTTCGCTGTTAATGCTCAATACAAAAAGCATTATAAATTGTAAAGACTGGTTCTTTTTATGGTTAAAGCCCATTGCGGCACTCCTTGTGTGATTTTGGGCTATACAAAAATAAATTGTATTGCAATGCATTGTATGGTGGTTTATTGTAGTGTTTAGCAAGAAAGGCATTTTATAAAATAAAACACTGCACAGTCATGTGAGAACAATCCTTATTAACAGAACTATACAAAACAAAGATGAAATAATCTGAACAGTTAAAATCTGAAATGTGAGATCTTTTAAGATGTTTTGTGACAGTATGTGCTGTGAAAGATACAAAATATTATAATGATGGACTGCTTGTTTGTAGTGCCTCATAGTGTTTACTATAAAAATCACTAAGTAAATCTATGTATTTATAAACATAAAAAAGACAGTGCTAGAAAAAGTCTAAAGGAAGACTAATTGCAGGACTGCAGGGTAAGAGTAAGAAAGAAAGATTAAAGGAGTTGAACTTTTTCAGTTTAAGGAAAAGGAGATTAAGAGGTGACATGATTGAAGTGTTTAAAATTATGACAGGAATTAGTCCAGTGGATCCAGGCTGTTATTTTAAAAGGAGTTCAACAAGAACGCAGGGGCACAGCTGGAAGCTTGTTAAGGATAAATTTTGCACAAACATGATGAAGGTTTTCTACAAACACAGAACCACAAACATAAGTTACCAGGCAGTGTGGTGGACAGTGGAACTCTAGGGACGTTCAAAATTCGACTTGATGTTATTTTGGAGGAACGAAGTTGGCAGGCTGTCTTGAGCTGAATGGCCTGTTCTTGTCAGATTTTCTAATTTCCTACGAATATTAAAAAGTATAAATAAAAACAAATTGAGAATTATTGTGCATATAAGCTCACTTTATTTCTTTTTCATATTGTTCTAAATCTGGATGGCCTCCACATGGGTGCAACATCTTAAATGCTAAAGGCATATCACTTCACCGAATACTACAAAAGAGCTAGTAGAAGTTCAAGTTTTCTCCCTGGCTGCCATGAAGATACTCAAACATCTGATAAGCATTTTGTTTCTATTGGTTATTTTAAAATATGAAAGTCTGGTCACACCGAAAGAGGATTAGTGAGGTTTGTAGGCCCACACAGAACCCGTTTGATGTATATAGTACACATGTGGCAGCATGCATAAACATAAAATTCTTTTCAAGCAGACATGATGAAGCATGCCACAGCAAAATGCAGCACATCTTGAAGAGGAGGCCTTTAATGTGAGAAGGGAGAACCATGTGGGGTGGTGGAGCAGTCAGCTGACATGTACTTCGGTTGTTCTCAACCAGCTCAGTATTCTGAACGCAAAACAAGCCAGCAAGTAGGTTATATAGTAAGATGGGGAAAAAACATTAAAAAAGTGAAAACAATCTAAAGATTCAGAATTCATTACAATCTATTTAAGTCTTACTAGTGGGTTTCTCCCTTGGGCATGTTTGTGTTACTTCGTCAGTATTAACTGTAAATTCCTGGCCAGAAGTGCTAATGAAGCTGTTATACTCTATTTCTGTTGATTATTTGAAACTGTTTTCATTATAGTATTGCAGGAAATTGGAAAAACTGTTCTAGTAACAATAGGTGAAAGATAAAAACCAACACTGTTAGGGATGTCTGTCTATTACCGAGTGAGTCTGTTTGTTCACCATGTCTTTCACTAGATGTATGAGATGCCATGGGGAGCTATTTTGGGCCCCTCATCATTCACAATATAGAAACTCCTGTTTGTCCTGATTAATTTAAAACATAAAATGAACTACCATAGCTATGCTAATGACACACAGATTTATTTGTCGATAGTACAAGGTGATCTTAAGGCTCTAAATCATCTGACCCAGTATTCTACTGCCATCATTGAATGGATGAGTAATGATTTCCTTAAACTTAACAAGGAAAAATATGAAATTTAGAAATAAAATAGGTCATCTGGCTTTACAAATAAGGACAGAAGTAAAGAATCTTGGCAGCATTTTAGATTTAGAGCTAAACTTCAAATTGCACATTAAGCAGATTAGACTGCATTCTTTCACTTAAGAAAATTACACAAGTTAGATCCTTTGTATCACAGCTAGATGCTGCAAAATCATGCTTTTGTCTTTAGCCGTCTAGATTACTGCAATGCATTCCTATCAGGATTACAAAAACAAAAAAAACCTGCAATTATTCCAAAACACAGCAGCAAGAATTTTAACAGAAAAGAGAAAATCTGAGCACATCTCACCAGTCTTAGCATCACTGCACTGGCTGCCGGTGTCCTTTAGAACTGATTTTAAAACACTTTACATTGTATATGTGGCTCTAAACAATCCAGCATCTTTTTCCATTTTGGACTGCTTGTCCCTGTTCATTCCCAACTGTAATCTTAGATCCTCCAATGCTAGTTTGCACAGTATTCCAAGAGTGAAACACAAGAACTGGTGCGGTGGCCTTTGGTTTCTATGCACCAAAAATTCAGAATATTTTACCATTAAAGATATGCCGGGCCAGTACTTGTGTACTCTTCAAAAGACTACTAAAAATGTACCTCTTTAATCGAGCCTTCTTGATCACTTAAGAAACTGCTAGCATTATCAGCACTGCTACACAATAAAAGAGAGGAGGAGACTGATTATTTTTCATTAAATGAAATAATTTTACTTGCCATATTTTAGGCTGGTCACTAAACACCACTTTTGTGTGTTTTTGTTTATTCTGGTACTCTGTGGTGGCGCTATGTACCAATGGCCCCTGGTCTATGTATTTAAGTATGTTGCAGAAATTGAGATGCTACTGATATGAAGAGCGCTTCCACAAAAGGATCCTATTAATGGTAACACATCCAAGAACTGTAGAATATCCAGGGGGTCTGGGCTGCCTTTTGGCTCCAGAACTCCAATAGTTTACTATTTCTAACATTCCACCAACTGTAGTTTTTATTTTCCTGTCCTCCCTGGCCATTCGGCGATACTTTGTAATCTTGCTGGACATTAAGACTCTCAATTGTTATAAATAGCTGTTGCTTTCTTTTTGTAACTCTGTTTAGCTATTATTATTGCAAAGCACTTTGCGCTACTTTTATATATGAAAATGTGCTATAAAAATAAATGTTGTTATTGTTATACAAGAAGACTCCACACAGAAGAGTGTCTAAGCATTTTTGAAAGCCAAGTTACCTGCTATGCCCCTGCATCACCCCTCTTCTATAAAGTGTCCTCCAGGTCAAAAACCAAGTTACTGTATACAGTTAAAGTAACCTAAAATCCAAAACGCATGTGTGGAAGAAGCTTCATCAAAGCACTGATGGTAATGAGAACATGTGTCAGAAGGTAAAAACATCCTTTAACCAACTTATGTATAAAATTGGATTTTTTGTGCTAGGATATTCTGTTAATGTCTATTCATCTTCTGCTCTGCTTAAAACAGTTCTAGATAGTTGTAGTATTGTTATGTGTGAAGACTACAGTGAAATTCTTACAAAAAGAATGTGCTATCAACCCTGGACAGGGCATACTCACACACACTGGTCGTATACAGTCACTGAGCAAATTCTTAGGACCACTACACTAATACTGGGCAGGGCCTCCTTTTGTTTTCTGAATGAAAACCTTTCTTTGAGATTCTAGTCCATGTTGTCATGATTGTACCACACAATTTTTCCAGATTTGTCAGCTGCATATGCATGCTGAAAATCTCTCATTCTACCACATCCCAGATGTGTTCTATTGGATTCAGATCAGGAACAGTGGAGGAACAGGGAAGGCCACTGAAGAACACTGAAATCATGGTCGCGTTCATGAAATCAGTATGAGACTAATGTTGTTTTGTGACGTGGTGCATTATTATGTTGGAAGTAGCCATTAGAAGATGGATAAACTGTGGCCATGAAGGGATGTATGTCGTCAGCAACAATATTCAAATAATCCATGGCATTTAAGCAAAGACTGATTGGTATTAATGGGCCCAGTGTGCCAAGAAAACATTCCCCACATAATTACACCACCACCATCAGCCTGGAATGTTGGCAAAAGGCAGGTTTGGTGCATGGATTCATGCTGTTGACGACCCCCCGTGCCTCAGCAGAAACTGAGATTGATCAGATGATGCTGCATTTGTTCAGTCTTCATCTGTGCTGTTTTGCCGAGTCTGTGACCAGTGAGCCCTCTGCTTTCTGTTCTTGGGTGACAGATGTGGAACCCAACATGGTCATCTGTTGTTGTAGTCCATCTACATCAAGGTTCAACATTTGCATTCTGAAATGCTTTTCTGCTCACCGTTGCTGTTCAGAGCTGTTTTCTGATTTACTGTAGTGCTTCTGCCAGCCTGTATAAGACTGGCCTTTCTTCTCTGACCACTCTCATCAACAGTGTTTCCGTCCACAGAACTTCCATTTATTGGATGTTTTTTTGTTTGCCAACACCTTCTGTGTAAACTCTAAGAGTCTGTTGTGCATGAAAATTCCTGGAGATCAGCAGGTACAGAAATTTTCAAACCAGCCCATCTGGCACCAACAATCATACCACAGTTGAAATTACTAAAGATTACATTTTTGGCTCATTCTGTTGTTTGATGTGCACATGAACTGAAACACCTGACCTGTGACTGCATGCTTTATGCATTGCGCTGACGCCACATGACTCTCTGATTACATAATGGCATGGATAAGAAGGTGATTAGGTGTGCCTAATAATTTTCTTAGTGAGTGCATAGAACTGCCAACTACCCAGTGGATCTGGTTAAAATCCCACACATTCACAGGGACAATACAAAGATTCTACATAGACAGTACCTGTGCCAAGATTCAAGCTGAGGAATCTGGAGCTGTGAGACAGCAATGTTATCCACTGTGCCAGCATAATGCCCTCTAAGGAATATTGACTCATGGGAGGGTGACTTTTTTTAAATGTAATTTGAAAGGAACTATGGAATTTTGCATTTAGGCTGATGTATATTGTTTCTGCTTGTTAATCTATAGTAAGAAAAAAAATATCAAAAATAAACACATGAAGAGTCCATATTACAACATAGTAAAAAGTGTAAATGCCCAAATGCTTAGCCACTGTATCTGGTTTTGCTTGCTAGACTTTACACAGAAGAGCAAGAGAGTCCAGCATTAATTGGTTTTGGTGCCAGGTGGGCAGCCCTCTTCATTATGTCCCTAAAGCAGCTATTAGGTATGAATTGTGTATCCATCTGTGTGAATTGCTATCCAACATTTTAACTTTACAAAAACATCCCTTCTGGGGCACTAAAAGGAGGCCACACATATTCTGCATACTTTCCTTCTTAAGTAGAATACCACAGCCCTAAGATTCGCTTTCGCATCAAAAAAAAAATGTAAAAGGGACACATATATAGTAAAGAAATGGCTGCTGTTGAACAACTCTTAAAATGTTTTCTTTGCATTGGCATTTTCCAAAACGAGGTAAAAAGTGAATTTTTTTTCTTGCCTTTGATAGTTTTTTCAAGGGCTTCCTAAGATACCCACTTTAAAGAATGTCAATGTTTACGCCAGCACAAATAGGAAAGCAAAAAAAAAAAAAAAAAAAAAAAAAAAACGGTGGTATCCAGAAATATTTCCTGCTGCTGAGTTTCAGTTTTGTAAGGTAAATATTGATTGAACATTTCAAATAAAAACTTCCAGTTCTTTTATTAGAGTGTTATTTTTGGTTGCTTGCCACTCTGGGTACAAAATAAACTAGAAAGCACAAATTCACATTGGCATGATATTTTCCTCCACACATGAACTGAACTTTAGTGTTCAATAAATGAACTGCACGCTTGTGACAATATATAATCTAATCCAATACTTTTTACAGCTTCATAAAGCTTTCCCAATCCAATCTAACTGTAGCAGCAGCCAGGACGTAAACCCCCATGGATGAGGTGTATATAGTGGATTCAGAAATTAGTCTTTACTTTCTGCACATTATTACTGTGTTATAAATTTAATTTTAAATGGATAAATGTGCTCTATCAATCTACACCCAGCATCCCATAATGACAAAGTGAATTATTGTATTCAGAAAAGATGGCTCATTACATTTAAAATCTAAAACTGAAATCTCTTATTTCTGTAAGTATTCAGACACTTAATTCAGGACTTTGTAAAAGCCCCTTTGGCGGTGATTATAGATTCAGGTCTTCGTGGGTAAATCTCTACAAGCTTTGCACTCTTGGATTTTGGTGGTTCATCCCATTATTCCAATTACTAAAAAGAAATAAGGTATTCATCTTATCTTAAGGCATTATAACATACAGTTATGACATACTTTAAGCGATTATATTTTAATATACCACAAGGAAAAAAAATGGCTATTCCCAAACTGAAGAAAAGGTTAGAGACACAATGTTTCAGCTGTGTAGTTTTCATAGTGAAAATGTTGTGCCTCAGACTTTATTTCTTTTTTTTAGCATGGGGATAACTATTAGCTTTTCTATTTTGTAGATGCACACTGATGCAGACCTTCTCTAATTACATTCTATTTTAATATATTGCGGGGTGTTTCCAACACTGCTTTTCTTCCCAAGGGAGAGACTTTTCGGTAACCACACTACTGGCGAACCATACCAGCTGACTTGTCTCGATTTTCCTGTATGTGTTCAAGTCGCTAAGTTCTGTCACCTAAAACAAAATACCTTTCCACTTTTGGAAAAATATCTTATTGTATACTGTATATGATAGTCTTCTGCGTGATTTCCTGAAATGGTTTATGTGGAAGAAGACTTTGCATTAAATGAAAACAAGAGAACACAATTACTTTCCTCAAGGGTGGTTCAAGTACAGCTATTATCCACGCAAGGCAACCCTCCCAATTCAGTGCTAATGACACCCTACACAGTCACAAAGTGCGTGATGTTCAGAGTTCAACTTATGACCTACTACTACACCCTTTTGTGGTGGGGCAGCAGGAGATTATCTCTGAACATTTCTCCATTAAAGTGATTTACAGATTAGCTATATCATGGGCTGGTACCACAAATGCTGATCCCCACCAAGGTCATATGCCCTGAACAGCTTAATCATGTACATGAGGTTAGGCCGTTTCTTTACCCATAAGCAATGCACATGCTGATGTATCCGGGCATGGGCCTGCCAAGGCTTTTTTTAAACAGGTTGTGGGTAAACACTTCTGATTTTTACCCTGATTTTTTGAAAGTGAAACATGTCTATGGTATTATCATATGCATCCAATCTTTCCATTCACCTTTTCATGTCATGTTGCAGACAGTTTTTCAGTTTACTGCATTTTAGTTTTGTTTTTTTAAGTTGAATCATGCTTATGCTATCATGTTGAAACAAAGACGATAGATAGATAGATAGATAGATAGATAGATAGATAGATAGATAGATAGATAGATAGATAGATAGATAGATAGATAGATAGATAGATAGATAGATAGATAGATAGATAGATAGATAGATAGATAGATAGATAGATAGATAGATAGATAGATAGATACTTTATTAATCCCAATGGGAAATTCACAAATTTTCTAATGTCATATTCTTTACCTGATGTCATATTAAATAAAAGAAACTGCGAAGGTCTTCACAAAATTCAAGAGACACCAGTCTCATATGCCCCCCACCATCTATCGCTCTGGGTTGGCTGAACAGTGCTGACACATGCATAGCTCCACTTATCTACTTTATGGTCAAGATAAGATATTGGTTGGTTGGTGGCTGGACCACTGGCAAGCAGATTACAAATCAATTTTATGACCCATACAATCATTTCAGAGTTGTGACTGACTGCCTTAGAATAATAAAACAAGACTCTTTCCCTCTTCAGTTGCTTGAATTTGCAAACTTAAACTAGCATTAACATTAATGTCAAGTCCTCATTTTTCCTCTAAAATGTTTTGGACTCAATTGCTTGTTTGGTGGTATGTCTGCATGGATGTGCATTTATGTATAAAAAAAAAAACATTTTTTGGGAAGCATGTGCACCCAGCAAAATAAAGATGGCTGGCCCAAACCGGCATTCATAAGGACTTCTCCATATTTGAAACAGAGATGCCTTAACTTCATCACATGTTAGAGATTACATATCAATGAAATAAATACACATTTCGTATTTTTCTACACAAATCTGATGACTCTTAATGACATGGATGTGCAATACTTGACAAGAGTTACTGCTCTTTTTCTTAAATGTAACACATTAAAATATCGTGGTGGTACAACATATTCTGTAATATCTCTGCCTCATAATGGCGGAGCCACTGCTTGATTCTATCCACGTGTGCCTCCTCTGTATAGTTTGAATGTTCTCATTGCACTTACGTGGGTTTGTTGTAGGGACTTTACCCCAAAGATAAGTTTAAATGGCGGGTGTAAACTGCCCTGTTGCGAGTATACAGTACTGTATACTGGTGTCCTGTCCCACAGGTAGGTAATGCCTTGCTCTGCGGAATGACTTTCAGCCCGTAATGGAAAATGTGTGTTTAAAAAACAGACATGTACATTGCAAATGTGGAAGAGTGAACCAGCCACTCCCAGACCAGTCTATGCTATTCAACTGGCATAATGGTGTGACTTTTACTTATTATTTTTACTCATTTGCAAATGATGGTTTTAATTAGTATGTTGCTTTTCTATAAACATTTTTCTATAGTGCTAATGCAAAGAGCTTTTTCTTTATTTTTGTTGTAAATTTTACAGGAACATTTTGAGGCTTCTACACATGTTGGTAATGCTCCTCTTCATACAAGAATGTTTTTCATGCAACATTATTTCAAGAGATCACAATGCATTACACAGCAACAAAAGTGTCAAATGAGTTTCAGCAATTGCTTAAGTGTTACCTAAAAGCTGAAAACCTATTTTCACATTTTATTCACAGGTTTGAGTGCCAGCGGGGGAAATGAAATCCTCTCAATCTCACATTTGTATGCTGGTGTGAATGCTAAAATCTATACCTGTCAAAACTCCCATGTCTGTTCCTCTATTTATTGTATTCCCACAAAAACATTTCACCTTTTATACTTGTACATGACACATAAACAATATATGAAAATTAACTAATAATAACAAGTGGCACATTGGGGAGACAGTGGCCTCGGAGTACTTGTACCTCATGAACAAAGTGGATTAGCCAATTTAGGACTGTTTTTTCTTTTTCTCTTTTCCTTTGCTTTTCTTTATTTTGAAGCCTTACTTTCTTTTTAGCTTTTTCCTCTCTTTATATTAATTTTCTCTTGTTTCTACTCTTACTCACATAATAATAAAATAGAGATTGCTTGACTTCTCTAATTGTCATGCAGCTGTCCTGCTTAATGATCATGTATTAGTTCAGTAATTCTTATACAGTGATCATCACTGAAGAGAAGTTCATGCTTACATACATTTTCACATACAAAACAAAAACCTAAAAGTTCATAACCATTCAACATATATATACATACATAAGGTCACAAATCCATAAACTGTGGGAGTAATCCATAAATATTGGCAAAAATGATAACAGAAATTCAATGAGTCTATAATCTGACAAAATGACAAATGGAAAAACACTGGTTAGCAGTGTCCCTGGAGAATATATACCTCTGTAGTGTGACGAATCCTTAGGAAAAAGAAAAGTTAAAATCTGTCTGATGTAGGCAAGCTGGTACCTCTGACCTCTCAGGCATCCTGCATTATTGTACAGCACTTCATAGAGTCTACCACTGTAGTATAATATGGCTCTCTAATGTTATGGCTGTCACCAGTGATAGTAAAGGTTAGCAACCACTCTGTTATGTTATTGCATGACCTGGAGCAGCAGATTAGACACGGTAGCCATGACAAGAAGTGCCACAACAGGATACAGAGATAATAACTTTAGGACTGACTCACTAATTAAGTCAAATTACCTTTTTTAGCTCTTATAAAAAAAACAGAAGCATTCTTGTTCCACTTTTTGTCCTCCTATATACTGTAATGTCCCTGGTTATCCCCATCAGTCCTGCTGCTCTGCCTTCCTGACACACGATTTCTGACCTCCAAGAAATATGGAAGTCTAAATAGAAACAAATTAAACAGAGCACAGAGAGTAAAATAACAGTGCCCTATTAAGATTTTCATCAAACTATCAGATCACATTCAAATCTCAAGCTAAGATTTTTGCATGGATTTTCAATGTTCAATCTATAGTCCCATTCATTTTTTTTTCTCCCCTCACTGTTTTGAGAAAATTCCTATGAAAACTGGTGACATTAAATGTGCCCAGGGTCACTGCGTGTTTGCTGGCCTGGTATCTTGTACAAGACTGGTATTACTTTGTTCTCATTGCTTTTAGGATGGGCTCCAGGTACCTGCAATTTTATTTCGTAAAGCTAATATTACTCCATCAAGACTGACAGACCTATCAACGTCAAACTATTCACATTAATTGGGTACACTGTAGATCATGAAAATTATACAAATCAAATTACTCCGTCTTGCAGCCTGATGGTGAAAGTCCCTACCACTCCCCTATAACACCCAGAAAGACACCAGCACAGAGCAGATAAATAATGAGAAGAAAACGTATTAACAAAATTAAACATTTTTTTATATTAGAATGCTCATCTAATCATTGTGTGTTAGACACATACTGTGTGCCCATAACATGAAAAACACAATTAAAAGTAGAAAATTGCATGCATTCTGACATGTCCTGCTTTGACTTCTATTTTCAAGTACATAGTCAAATAACAGGTAGTTTCATAAAATTTTTTTGGACTTTTGGATTCATGCCTCCTAAAAATACAGAAAGAATTCTTCCAAATAAATCTGATCTGAGTGTTTATTAAACTATTGAATCTCTGTAAACTATGTGCTACTGATTTATGAAGCTTTATAGTCTTTAGAACATAAAAAAAAACATAAAACAGCAGAGATTTTAGTACATTACTAGGGGGCTCCGCCCCCTGCTCGCTTCGCTCGCCAACCCCTGGTGTTGTGAATGACAAAGAGCGTGATGTATGAATGAGATATAGAATAGTGCAACGGTGTAGATGATGCAAATAGAAAGCAAACAATAAAGTGTGTGGCACAGTGTAAAGGTTTATTGGAAAATTTCTTTGTACACGCCGTTTAAGTGTAAAAGGTAATTTCAGCTCAGAACTTGTAAGGTCAATGAAGATGGTTATTGTTGTGATCAGAGTCAAGTTTGTCAGAGCTTAGAAAGAGTTGTGTCTCTCCAGGAAGTAATGGAATGATTTGGGTATTTATGTTTTCCACATTAATATTGTTTGGACATAATATAGTGCGTTGTGTTAAAAGGGGCATTTGGTCTAATGAGATTGCTGTTCCAAATCTGTCTGTAACTAAGTCGTCGCAGATAAAGGCTTGAGGAATTGTAATAATATGTGGGTGAAGTCGATCTGTATTGGTGAGTGTACCATCTCTCAGTTGTAATAAGCAATTGTTATGATCTGGTTCTGGACATCGTATCTTTTTTACTAACTGTATCTTTTGAAAGCAATGCCAATTGTCTGCGTATTTTAAGGTGCACTGAACAATAGCTGAGTGCATGGCATCTGGAAGAATAGCTAATCACTGTCTAAAATCTCCTCCTCATAAAAGTACCTTTCCTCCAAATCGAATATTATTATTCATAAACGTTTGTAGAAGTTTATGAATGGTGTTGAGTAAGTGACTTCATGCCATTGAACATTCATCAATAAACAACATTTTTTCAAGACGGATGTCACGTGCAGTGCCACCGTTAATGTTCATAGTGGATACCGATTTGTAGGATCTAATGCAGTTGATAAAGATTTCACTTTCAGGTACATCGTCAGTTAGAAGCTTCTGTAGAAATTCAGGATATGAATGTAAAGGAGGCAGTCTAATTTGACCCTTTTGACAACAACGTGTAAATGTATTACTCGTATTGCCAGTTGTTTCTTCAGGGAAGTGAAATGAATGACAATGATTGCAAATGACATTCATTAATATGAATGAATTTTCCTGGTGTATGTTTTGCTTGTGCCGTTTGAGAGGCGCGTTGTTGCATGTGTAGTATTTGGGACGTGTTGTTTTGGAGCTGTAATCGATTTGCCTGTGCTGTGTGAGAAGCCCGTTGTAGCCTTCGCTGCCGTTAACATGTTTTGCTTGTGGTGTTTGAGTGCCGCGTTGTTGCATTATGCACTTCTGCAGTTCGAACTTTAGAAAAATAGATGCTGCTATTTGCTCAACAGCATAACTCAAATTACACCTATACCTAAAAGCTTTAATATATTTATTTATTCACTTATCTTATTACATGTATTGGAGGAAGTTCAAGGTTTACATGAATGTTAGAAGAGCCTGAATGCTTGCAGCTACAGGCCAACCGTTCCTACACCCACTTGATTTTTAGTCGTGTGCAAGTAAATTAATTCAATTCATGAAGAAAAGCTAAATATTTTATGTATGTAGGAATAAAGTATTTTAAGTTCCAGCTTAATTTGTTCTTTGCAATCATTACATTGAATTTGCTTGTTTTGTACTTGTTTTTTTTGTTTTTTTTTAATAAAAGATAACAAAAAAAGAAAATAGCATCATATAGTACAATAAGCAAAACTGCACAGTGAGTAGAAAGTAATACAACATCAAGCAGTGTAATACTGGGTCTAGAATAACTGTGCACATATTCTGCAGATGATACATGATATTCAGCTCAATTACTAGGTTTGTTTTTAATAAAACAACCATTGTTTAAGTAACATTACATTTACTGATGATTAATTATATCCATTCATCTTCTCAAACCATCTCTACTATTTCAGAATAGGGTGGAGCTGGAACCTTTTCTAGCAGCACTGGGCACAAGGCAGCCTTCAACGGCTTATATTAACTAATTTAATCAAAGGATCATAGATCCTTATGCTTAGTTTGCCTTTACAGCTGAAGCTCACAAGCAAGCCTTTCTGCTGGGCGAACCAATTTACTGGCACTTGGATGGCTGCTGAGAAACAGTGTTCCTAATTCTGACCACAGAAGAAGCACAGTAGGCTGTTTCTCCATGCCAGGAAGTAAATGAGGTAGGAATCAATCCTTCGTGTGTGAAGCGTGACAGCAGCATTATTAAGCCCAAGGTCTGTTTCTAATTTTTCTACCCAAGTTGTTGCATTTTAAGCGCCAGCACAGCAGTGCACTTCTTTAAAAATTCTCAGACAGCAAATCTCAAGTACTGAGTTCAGACTCTGCCAGGCAAACCTGAAAACAATGTCCCATGAGATAAGTAAATAAATAAAACCCTGCCCATGCTCCATATATGATTTCTACAGTGAAATATGACAGTGGTAGTATCATGCTATAGGGATATGCCCATTCAAAAAGGACTGTAATGCTTGTCAGAAATGTAGGAAACATGAGCCAAAAAGAAAGATACAAAGAATACAAAGAGAATAAATAGCTTTATTCCACTGTAAAAAAGAAGCTGGGTGAAAATTAGTCCTTGAGGTTTGAAACATCAACAATCCAAACTCTGGATGAACCCTACATTGAACACAGCTCAAAAGTACCAGACACCTTGAAATTTACACTACATAAGTGATGTTCAAGCAAGTTTTCTACAAGGAAGCAGAAAATGGGAAAATCCAGCATATATATTAATATGTTTGTTAGAAAATTATGTTTTTTTATCAAGTTACCATTAAATTGATTTAAAAATATAGCCAAGACTAATGCTGCAAATCACTATTACTGCTTGAAATGACTCATTTATAATTTATTATTCACATAACTGCAAACCCCGGGCTTCAGCAGCCATTACTCCAGCACCTTAAACTCCCCTAGTTCATCCTTAATTAAGCCATGTTTAAAAGATAATTATTGCACAGTACTTGCATTCCTAAAGTTCAATTCTGGGTTCAAAATGAAATAGTTTTCTCAAGAAACATGTCGGTCTATGATTGGTTTGCGATACACTGCCAGGAAAATTATGATTTCATACAAACATGTCCACTACTTTCCTGAGTGAAGAGGTTAAACTGGACTAAGCCAGAATTGATGAAAAAGTGAAAAGTCCAGATACACAACTGCACAAGAGATACATTCATCAGAGTATGTAGTTAAAGAAATAGACACCTAACAGATCCTCAGTGGGCTGCTACCTTAGCAGTACATACTTATTTATGGATTCTTTCTGCCACCAGCGTCCACTTGAAGGAAAGTACACGGCTATCTACACCAGCATCTTATAATCAGGGACAAAAAGCGCTCGCTCTCTCTCTCTGATTTTGAGGAGTATGAAAGAGGTCACTGGACAAAAAGAAGTTAACGTGTAATGACTGAAACCTTTTTACTTGCAACATATTCGGTCTTATCCATTCATCTCATTCATCCATTTTCTAAACACATTTTTATTCAAGCCGGTACCTGTTAAGTAATATATGCGTGCTCCCTCTATTGTTATTCTCCTCTCTTCAAGGAATCCACATCTTTAACCCTATCAACAGTCAGCTACCCATGCCATTGTATTATGTCCAGGGTTGATTCCTACCTTACAGCTGATGGTGCTAGTGACTCTGAATTGGATAAAGTGAGATGAGACTGTTAATTGATGTTATCATTAACCAGGGGTCACCAACTCCGGTCCTGGAGGACCACTGTGGCTGCAGGTTTTCATTCTAACCCTTTTCTTAATGGGTGACCTGTTTTTTGCTGCTAATTAACTTTTTTTGAACTAATTTTAATTGACTTTCTCTTGAAGACTCAGACCCCTTAGTTGTTTATTTTTCCTTAACTAGCAGCCAAACAATAATGAGATACAAAATGAGCCAAAACAACTGATGTCCAAAGTACAATATCTGAAAATAAAGAAAGATGAAGGTCTCAGGAATGTCAATCTGCTCAGGTCCCCAAAACATTTTAATAGTGTGCTCTTAGAAAAGAGAAAATTAACAATTTCGGAAATGTCTGTTAATGCACCACGAGAGCAGCAACAAGCCCTGGAATTAAAGAACAGGTTTAATTATCAACAAGAATCGGCACCTCATTAAGCAGCTGGTTGGAGTGAAATTGACTGGAGTTTGAGGCCCTGACTTAGCTGGTCTTCTGTTGGCTCCCTCACTTCATGCTTCATTTCTGTTTGGGTGCCATTTAAGGAAAGAAATGAAGCAATTCAGAGGAATGATGAGGAAATTCAGGGAAACAAATCTTTAAAAAGCGATTCAATTAAAATGTGAATTCACGATAAGTTAATTAGCAGCACAATCAGGGCACTCATATATAAAAAAAAAGGGTTAAAATGAAAACCTGCAGCCACGGTGGTACTCCAGAACTGGACTTGGCAACCCCTGATCTAGACCAGTAGTTTCTAAAAATTTCCATGGTGACCCTTCATCCCACCAAGGTCTTCCAAACTTCAGCAAAAGAGGCCTCAGTAATTACAATCATAGCTAGATTTTGGAAGGGGAGTAGAGAAAAAAAGCCATGCTTACATTTAAAAACAAATTTTATAATGAAAGATATTCAACAGTTGCTTAAATATGATGGATGTGTTTTAGAAATTTCTTTAATATTAGGTCAAATATGAGACAAACTCCAGTCCTTTCATAAAACATTTGTAAACCTTCTTCATTTTTTTTATACAGTGCCACATTTCGAATTTTCTATTATTATAATGTCTGTAACTTGCAATTTTAAAGAGCCTTTTCAAAGTTAGCAAGTCTAATTTAGCTACCTCAGCCAACATGTGTTTAGCACATCTGTCTGCATCTTAAGTGGCTGCTAACTTAACACACAATACATAAAACAGAAGTGTAATGAAAAAATGTATTTTAAGCCCACCTATATTACATTTTGATGCAAATGTAAACAGGGAAACAATATAGTTTAGTTACATATGTTATGCATTGACTGCCCAATTGGACAACTGGCATCTCGCTCTGAGAAGTATTAAGGTATTAAGTTGGGTTGGGTCCCGCAAACCTAATCTGTTGTCTACCAGATGTGCGTGTGTACACGCGCAGACTGTGCCCCATTTCATTTTCTCCTTGATCACACCACATTGTGTGCTCAGAGAACCACATTTTTGTGAATGGCTACGTTTTCAGGCATCACATTTTGTTTCACATGCATCTTTTCCGCTACTGTGCATGAGTGAAAAGCCCATCATGCTTTGCACTATGAGCAAAAAAGGAAACATTAATAGCGAGAAATATAAAAAGCCATATAAAATATAAGTAAGTGTATATGCAGCACCCAGAATATATGAGCGGTGTTCGAATATAGCCAAATACGAGGGGCAGTCAAAAAGTTCCCAGAATTGTGGTATAGCGGTAGGGTGACTGGTCAGATTAGGTACACATTGTTGTGGAGGGGAGGGCAGCACGTCTGTAGAGCAGTTACTAGGCTGCTAGCGTATCTGAAGCCAATTTCCCCAATTTGCACATGAACTTGAAATTAGCACGTTTTCGAACTGCAACACTGCACCGAATGACTATGCACATGTCCAACTCAAACAGTAATTAAAGCAATACTACACACCGAAACCAATCCACACCTCTTGTAACAATGCTTGTGTAATTTTGATCTCTCACTCTCCCGCTATATCATGATTTTGAGAGCTTTTTTTGACTGTCCCTAGTATATCCAAATATGAATATTTTGACATACTTACTGCAGATTTGTCTGTGGTATAGAGAAACTGGAAACAAACATTGAAATTTTAAAACAAATTAGGATTACCTTCGTAACACCCCTCAAGCTGTGTTGTGACACCCAGTCTGGAAAGCTCTTATCTAGACCCAAGACTTGTACTTATGTCAGTTCTCTCTCTTGCTTGGTAATTTTACACCTTTTTTTTTGCCAACCATTCAAATTTATTATAAGTATATAGATTTTCAGTTATTTTAGTTAACGTACCTTCAAAAAGGTAATAATAAGTTTTTATTTAGATAATTGTGAGCTGGTCATCAATTTACTGGCAAAGCAGACTGAAAGTGTATAGACATAACAAAGTGCTGAAAACATACAACACAGAGTTATTCCAAATGACCTAGTTATACAGTAGATGTATTTTGAGAATAGATCATACTCAGAACAAATAACAGATATTCTGTGATCTAGTAATTTAAGAAGTTACAGGATTAAGATGAATAGATGAATGATCTGGAAACCCTCCAAGATGAATTTGATGACTCGTTGGGTTTTGGTCAAATCATATCCCTTCCATCAGCACACATCAGCAGTAGCCAGGATTCATCACACCAAGGAATGTTTTTCTATTTCTCCCATGTCTAGTATTTGTGTTCCTTAGCCCACAACAACTACACAGTCTTGGTTTTTTGTGCTGACAGAATTGAAACTCAGTTGCGTTACTGCCTGCCAAACTCCATCTGTGAAAAGGTATAATAAGTTATTATTTATGATATACTTCTTTCTGCACCACTGCTGTACTCAGCTGTTGGGTAACTAACTGTAAATCTTATGTTATTCTGCATAAATATGTCTGCATCTATTGGCACATTTCACTAACAGTCTATAGTATTATATAGTTGAGCTTGATAAAAACTGTACAAAGTACAATGTCAGATCTGTATTTTAGTACTCTACACAAAAAAAAAACAATTATTACTGAATTGTTCATGTAGTTTGTACCAGATGCTGCTAGCACAAGCATATTCAAAGAATTGGTGGATGGAAAGATTGTTCATGTGGCAATAAATTGCTATCTATCTATCTATCAAGCATATTATATAGTTAGCTCAAACAGCTATAGCTGAATTATTTTAAAAAGAAATATTGGGCTGAATTAAACAACAGAAGGCAGGATGAGACATTATGATCAATGTGTCATACATTACAGTGTTTTCAGATTTGGGATATGAGTACTTCTGGGGTGTCATCATTAACCCCTCTACACTATATGTAATATTCATTACATGTGTGAAACAAAATAGTACCTTTAAGCACTTCAAGAAAAGAAAACCCTAAGCAAAATGTTTATTCTTTTCAGTCATTACTCTGTTGGGAAATGATATAAAAAAAATTATTCTCAAAACAAATATACACTAGGTAGACATATTTAACATTTGCTAGCAACAGTGATATTTGAGTGTATTTCTGCAAGAACAGAACAAAACGTAACTGAAGGTATAGTAACCAAAAATCTAAAAAAAAAAAATATTTAGCTATTACAAACATACAAAAAAATATGCTTCTACTAAGCAAAATACAATGATATCTAGCAAATATAATGCCATGTGTAATGAACAAATTATTTGTAATACTTTATAAGGGATTTTGCAATTCAATACAAACTTCATTTGAATAAATACTAGCTGAATTCTTCCATTATCTTTTTTTAAACAGCTATTTGGGAAATAATTTAGTATAACTTGTTTGTTTCAAATTTCCAGTAACTTTAGTCTGAAGAAATGCTTCCTGAGGTTATCCTTTTCACTTTCCCTGTGTTAACCTGAAGTATAGTATGTTATTCTGTTGGATAGCTTTATTTGTGCCTTTGACTATTTTGAAGACCCAGAGATACTCACATCATTTTCTCTCTCTTTAACATGAGGTTCAATTCCATTTTTCTTTCTGAATAATGTATACCCTTTAGTGGAAGGACACACTCTACTGCTTGTAGATCAGCTATGTATTGTTAGAAGCAAAACATTACCTTTTTATTATACATATTACAAATATCTATGCACACACATGCTCATATTGCTAAGTTAAGTTCATGGTTGCAAGGGCTGGAGCTTATCCCTGCAGCACAGAGCACAGGATAGAAAAAGACCATGGACAGGGTGCCAATCCCACAGATTATGCTGTTATGCACACAACCACATTTGCGCCAATTGTGAACCATCAGCTAACTGAGTCCGACCTGTATATCTTCGAGGGTGTGGAAGGAGAGCAGATATACCTGGAGAAAAACTCTTGTAGACACATAGAGATCAAGCAAACTCAACTCAGGCTAGGGATTTAATCCCAGGACACGATATAAGATGAAGCAACATTAAAGACTGTTTGACCATGCTGATCAACTTTTTTTTTTTTTTTCCTCTCTATAAAGGTACATAATTTTAAAATAATATTATTACATTTTTTAGTATTTATTTGCATATTAAATACAACTAAAACGCTTATTATATGACATATCCTATTGAAACCAAGATTCTGAAATCTGGTATATACTGGAAATTATAGCATAAAATACTGGAAAATATAGAATAAAAATTTACTTCCAACAGTTTATATTGAAAATATATTATTTAGATAACAAATTTCAGTTAACATGCTTTATATATTACTAATGGTTATATGCATTTTCCAGTATACTGTAGTAACATCTTTTGTTTGTAACATTGACATAAACAGCATTCATGCATAGATGAGTTAGTGGTAAAAAAATAAATAACAAAATACATATAAATAAACAAAAATACATGTACCAGAGTACACTCAAATTCTTGAAGTCAGGCCAGTCATCACATCAAATCTCTAACTTTTGGTTAAATATACAGTTTGCTGCCTTATGTAATGATGAATGGTGGGCAGTGTGATTTGCTATTTATTTAGCAAATGTTGTGCTGTTTACCTCTAACTTTAAGGCATTCATATCAACAATTTTGGGGGTGTTTAATAGTGTTTTGCATATTTTTATAAAATAGCAGATCTCTTAAGGAGATTTTAACAACCACCAGACACCCACATAGTTTCTTTTTTTGAAAAAGACTATTTAATTTATGAAATCAAATATCACCCTACTTAAGCCTCTCTTTTATTAGACTGTGTAACCAGCCAGTCATTAAAATGTGTGTATGAAGTATGTTTTACAGTAAAAACATGTGTGCTCCTCTTTTGGAGAGGCAGTCAGTATGAAAGATGTAATAAAAGTAACTTTAGTCACCTTGTCAAGAAAGTGATGGAAGCCTTAGAGAGGGATGAATTCTTTGAAGATAGCTACCCTCTTCACTGAAAGTGAACATTAACCTGTGAAAGAAGAGCAAGAAACTCTATGAATAATCCTTAAAAAAATGAAAGAGTACCCAACCCTGATGACAAAACATTCATGAAAAGTTGCCACAAATATTAGTCAAGGTGCAGGAAATGTGGTATATGAGCTGCCACATTGAACTTTAAACACAAGGCTGCTGTTTCAGTCTCTATTTTTGATTCACATAATGCTTCTATGCAAAAACATATATTTATTGTATGTTTTACTGTAATGTTTGTTCCTCTTTTGGAGAGATATTGCATCTTTCAGACTAACAGTAGGTTTAGTCACCTTATGAAGAAGGTGGTGGACAACTTAGAAAGGGATGAATTTCTTGAAGACAACTGACTTCTTCACTGAAATAAGATGTTGACATGTGAAAGAAGAACAACCAACTATGAATAATCCTTTAAAAAATGCAAGAAAGGGTACCCAACCCTGATGACAAAACATTTATGAAAAAAAGTTTGCGGGAAAGGGTGTAGGAAATGTGGTATATGGGCTGGGACATTGAACTTTAAACACAAGGCTACTGTTTCAGTCTCCATTTTGGCTCACATGGTGCTTCTATTTGATTGCTATTATATTGAATATTCAGTAAAGGAATAAATTAATTTTAAAAGATGCACTGCAAACAAGGACAAGAAGAAAAAGAACAGGGGCACCAAAATTTTCCCAAAGTCAATTTTGTCAACAGGACATTAAATGGGATCAAAAAAATAAATACAGCTCTAAATGATGTCATTTACAATGTAAAAATGTCAGCTTGACTTAGAGACTTCTGTCCCTGTTGAGCTCCTGGTCACAACTGATAACAACAATGGTGGTCAACCTGTTTTTTATGGAGTCAGATTCAGGAAAGGTTGAATGATGGGCAGAAGTGATGTCAGTGTCCTTTGGATAAGTCCTTCTCCACTCTAGGGCAAACAGATATCTGGACAATATAGGTGTTACATTTAAATTGTTCCTGTATTTTTAACAGATTCCACACCTGTAAGGCATACCCTATACTCACATGTCTGACTACAGATATATGTATGTATGTGCATATAAATTTTCAGAATGGGAAAAGAGCTCTATAAATATTTTACACAATTTTTAATTATTTATTTTCTTCTTAATTTATGATATATTCTGCTAATACACACAAATAAGTGCACAAATAAGGCATCAGCCTACACTTAGAAATTACCATCAACACTGGAGACAGAATGTCTGGTATTACTGTGACCTTACGTCAGCCTACATCTTCCTACTATTTAGATGCCAACAGAATATTGTGTTTACAACTGAATCGTTAGTAAACAATTACTGTGGATAGGCATACATTTGCCAAATAAATGAAAGCTCCTTCAAATAAAATCCAGTTGTCTATGTAGTGAGCTTAAATAAACACAAAAGGATGGTGCAGCTTAATCATTATAATTTAATCATAAAAAGCCATCTGTGTCACTATCCAAAAACGTTTCACTCATTTGTGCTGGATGGTAAGGAAAATGTGAAGGAAAATTGGTATTTTCCAATAGTCATCTTCCAATTAATCCAGGTCACTTCAGCTTCTTTGTAACAGTTTCTAGAAATGTTCAGAGTTTGGTCTACTTTTCATTATTGAAATGTAGTCACTGGTATACTTAATTTATCAAACAGAATAAATATGAAAAAGTTGCATGCTCGTTGTGAAATGTTCACCTCACTCCTGAAACCTTAAATCTTTTTCATTAAATCTAAAATCTTTCAAAGTTTTCCCTGTGTAATTTGTCAGCGCTGGAGCCATACGTGACATTATTCAGAAGCTTGCATTTCATAGGTTTATTTAACTATTTAGAAAACATGGAAAAATGTTGCCATGTCATCCTGATGCCACATGATTTGGTTCATTTGTTGCTGCCAGGATATGGTAGTTGCCATACCCCCCGCCCCCAACCATTTAAAAAGGAAATTTATAGATGAATTGACATGATCAGAGAGTTTTCTTAGTTCTGCATTTCAGATATACAACTGAAGATGTGAGTTCCAAAATCTGCTAATTACACCTTTTGGTAAAATTTAATGAACACGCGATTGTGACTTTTCATGCAGTTGGTCATGCGCCAAAAATATGTTTGAGCTTCAAAACCTGCTAATTGCAACAGTGTAGCGCTATAGTTTTAGGGATTTAGTTTCAAAATCTGCTTACGGACCCAGATTTTCCTGTTTATCTCCAAAATGTATCTTTTGTACTTAGCTGATTTTGGAATTGAGCTCTTCAATTACTCTTTTATGCCTTCATTACCCTCTTGGGGGAATGGATTCATATAAAGTATTAGTAGATTTCAAGTGATTCAAAATACTGCTGCCAGATTCCTAACTGGGTTAAATTCAAGAACCACAAAACTCCTTAACTGACTGCACTGTGCTGACTTCCTGTCCAATACAGAATCATTTTTATTCTGCTGCTAACTCAAAGAACAGAATTCAAGCAGACAGAATTACTGTTGGTTTTTTCTTACCAGATAAAGGCCTGTGGGACATCAAAACTGTTCAAAATCATGCTTTTAGCTATCCTAAAATGCCCAAAACAGAGCTCTCAGTGAACCTTTCAACTTTTACTGATAGGTTGTATTTCACTGTGTGTATCGAAGAGGCCCAATCAATCTTATAACTGAAATTGCTTCAAAAAATGTTCTCTCCCCTGAATTTTAAATGTACTATTCTATTATTTAATTATTCAATAATTAAGGCCTTGCACCTATACTACTATAAAGAAGTTGACATTATTGTAAGGCCTGTTAATTATTGCAGTCAATAGATTTAATGTATTGTTCTTTATTTGCTTCTACTGCCCACATTTCCTAGAGTTTTAGTATTTTTATATATTTTTTATTTGAAATCTCTTTGTAAGCTACAGTGTCATCTTGCACAATTTTGTTTCTTTAGTAAACTAATATGTGACAGGAAAATGCTACATAAAATAAAATTTGATTGATTAAAACAGGTTAGCTGTTCACCCTAACAGTCCACTCGTTCTTAATGCAGCATTTCTATTATGCAGAAATCACTTAAAGTGACAAGGAAATAGCAAATGAACTAAATAAATAATTAACCAAAGTATTTGTAAATGAAGAAGAAACTAATTAATAATAATAATAATACATTTTTTTTATTTGTAGGCACCTTTCTAAACACTCAAGGACACCGAACAATAGACAAAACACAGATTATAAACAAAAGTTAAATACAAAAGTTAAAATCAGACAGAGCAATTGTAATCAAAGAGAAATATCAGTCTTAAACAAATGAGTTTTAAGTTTAGATTTGAAAAGTGAAAATGATTCAATATTTCTAAGCTCAGATGGTAGTGAGTTCCAAAGCTGGGGAGCAGAGCAACTGAATGCTGTGCTCCCCATAGTGCTAAGACAGACAAAGGGGACAGTCAAGTGGATGGAGGAAGAGGATCTAAGGGTACGGGAGGGAATGGCAACATGGAGGAGGTCAGACAGATATGGAGGGGCAAGGTTGTGGATAGCCTTAAAAGTTAGTAGGAGAATTTTGAATTGAATTCAGAACTGAACTGGAAGCCAATGAAGCTGCTGCAAAACAGGAGTGATATGGTGAATAGAGGGGTTTCTAGTAATGATGCTGACAGCTAAATTCTGGACCAGTTGAAGCTTATAAAGAGATTTGTGAGAAAGACCAAAGAAAAGGGAATTGCAATAATCCAGACGAGAAGTGACAAGGCTATGAACAAGGATAGCAGTGGTGTGGGGAGTGAAGGAGGGGCGAATACGATTAATGTTACGCAAGTGGAAATATGCAGACTGGGAGATGTTATTGATGTGGGACTGAAAGGATAAAGTGCTGTCAAGGATGACACCCAGACTCTTAACCTGTGGGGAAGGGGAGACAGAGGAATTA
Organism: Erpetoichthys calabaricus; assembly: GCF_900747795.2. NCBI lineage: Eukaryota > Metazoa > Chordata > Cladistia > Polypteriformes > Polypteridae > Erpetoichthys > Erpetoichthys calabaricus. Next base: position 12,020,054 of record NC_041407.2, read on the forward strand.
TCAATAACAAATGAAAAATGATCAGTTTTGGATAATGTTGATTTTGTACCAATGAGGAGAACCTCAGTTTTGTCACTATTTAATTTAAGAAAATTTGAAGAAAAACAGGATTTGATTTCTGCTATGCAATCAATAAGTGAGGAGGGTGGAAAGGAAGCAGTAGGTTTGCTAGTGAGATAGAGCTGGGTGTCATCAGCATAACATTGGAAGCTAATGTTATATTTATGAAAGATATTACCAAGGGGAAGGAGGTATATAATGAAAAGGAGGGGTCTCAGGACAGAGCCTTGGTGCACACCTGAAGTAACAGCGGTGGGTTGGGATGTGAAACTTTTAAGCTGAACAAACTGAGTGTGGCCTGATAGGTAGGATCTGATCCAATCTAATGGAGTGTGGGTAATGCCAATCAAAGATAATCTATTGAGAAGAGCAGTGTGACAAATAGTGTCAAAGGCTGCACTCAGGAGGAAGAGAATAGTAATTAAACCAGAATCAGCTGCCATAAGGAGGTCATTAGTAATTTTTATTAGTGCCGTTTCTGTACTGCAGAGGGGACGAAAACCAGACTGGAACTGTTCATACAGATTATTTTGAGATAAATGAGAATAAAGTTGAATAGCCACTATCTTTTCAAGAATTTTGGAAATGAAGGGTAGATTAGAAATAGGACAAAAATTACTGAAATTAGTTGGATCGGCACCAGGTTTTTTCAGTATTGGGGTTATTGCAGCAGTTTTAAAAGATGAAGGAACAGTACCAGTAGTGAGAAAAGAGTGGATTATAGCAGAAATAAGAGGGACCAGAGAGGGGAGGCAGGCTTTGACCAGAACTGTAAGGAGGGGGTCCAGTTGACAGGTGGATGGCTTAGACTTACAGACAAGATCTGAGATTTCTGAGAAAGTAGGAAGCTGAAAAGAGGAAAATGAGTGAGTTGGTGGGTGAAATTCAAATGAAGTACTGGAGGAATCCATACAGAGAGACTAATGAATCTTCTAGATTTTTTCATTAAAAACGGACATAAGGGAATTGCAAAATTCAGTTGAGTAAAGGTGAGAAGGTAAAGAATCTGGGGGTTGTGTGAAATTGTTAAGTAGTGAAAACAATGACTTGGTGTTGCCTTCATTGGAAGAAATAATGTGAGTATAACAGTTAGATTTAGTTTGGGCAATACAGTCCTTGTAATAAAGTATATATGGCTTTTGTACATCTCTTTGTGAACAGAGTCCAGTTTTTTTATATAACCGTTCAAGTTGCCGGCCTTTGGCTTTCAAAAGCCGAAGTTCAGGCGTGAACCAGGGAGCAGAAAAGGAGAAAGAAACAGATCTAGTTTTTAATGGAGCGACAGACTTAAGAATACCATTAAGTCCAGTGTTATAGTGTGAGACCAGTTCTTCAGGAGTGGATAAATTATGAATGTCCATAAGTGATTCAATACTAGAGGAACAACCGTGACTGGTTGCCACTGCTCTCCAGTAACTTTTTAACTTTTTTTTTTTTTTTGTGTAATTGAATGCCCCATGCAGAAGTAAAAACAAGCTTAGAGTTCATATATTTTACAATAGAAGACTCAGGTGTGCCTCAAGCAATCCACAAAGGGATTTTACCAGTTGTAATGAAACAAGTGAAAGATGTCATCTATAAACCCTTATTAGTTACATTTGAGCAGTTAGTTGAAAAAGAAGTACCTGAGGACTGAAAAGTCACAAATGCGACTCCAGTCTTCAAAAAGGGAGATAAAATGTATGTGGTAATTACAGTAAGTTTTACTTCTGTACCATGCAAAAAGTTGGAAATTATAATAAGAAATAATGTAGAAAAGTACAACAATATATCAGCATGGGTTTAATAAGAGGAAAATCCTGCCAAACCAATCTTTTTGATTTTTTTTAAGAACAAGCAAATGCAACAAATGATAAATGTAAAAACAATATGACATCATTTACTGATACTTCCAAAAAATCATTTGATACAGTCTCACATCATAGATTAATTTTGAATTTAGAAGCTGTAGGCATCAGAAGTAACCTGCAAAACTTGATCTCAAGTAGGTTAACTGGTAGGAGACCAAAAGTACAGATAAGAGGAAAATGCTCCACATCAGGCAAGGTCATCAGATCCTCAGGGGTCTGTCCTGGTAGTGATATTATTTCTGATTTATATTAATGACAAAGATTTTGGTATAATTAATAAACTTACGAAATTCACCAATGGCACTAAAATTCTAGGAATGACAAACACCAAGAGGACTTATAAAAGCTTCAGACGTTGGTGAACACTTGGAACATGCAGTTGAATATAGAGAAGTGCTGCACATGGGCAAAAGGAACATCAATTACAAATACAAGATGAGACACAATGCCCTACAGGAAGAGATCTCTGAAAAGGATTTAAGACTTTATGTTGACACAACATTTTCACCATCTACGCAATGTGTAGCACCTATTAAAAAGAATAAATAAGGTAATGGTAAATAAGGTAAATAAAATGTTAGGTCATATTGTAAAAACTACTCAATATGAATTAAGGGACATTTTGCTTAGACTATTGAAGTATTGCGTGCAGTTCTTGTCACCATGCTGCAAGAAAGACATATGAGAATTTGAAGTTGTGCAGAAAAGAGTAACCACATGCATTAGGACTTGTGAATATGTTGTATTGTGAGAGACTGTGAGAAAATAAACCAGGAGAGGAGGCTGTGTGGGGACCTAATCCAGGTCTTCAAAATTCTCAAAGACTTTGATAAAGTAAGATCCAGTAGAATTCTCCCACCTTAGAGGTTAATCACGTACTTGAGGACACTAGTGGAAACTAAGGGGATGAGCATTTAGGACCGAAGCCAGGAAGCACCTTTATACTCAAAGAATTGTGGGACTCTGGAACAAACTACCAAGACATGAAATTGAAGCAGAAACCTACACAACATTCAAGATGTATCCTGATGAGATGTTGGACAGCTTCATTGTTAGCTAAACAAACAAGCCTGATGGACTAAATGATATATCAGATTTCTTATGGGGGACAAAAAATTTCACAACAGTACTGAATGAAATGCATGAACCAACTTCAACTGGATTAGTATTCATCATTCAAGCTTCCGCCCAGAAACCATCATCCACCACCACTAATCCACACTGAATTGCTTTGTTATCTTACAGCTACAAGGATCGGGGTTCAAGAGAGTTGGGATACTTCAGTTTCCATACACTTTCTAATTACAGTATATTCAGATTAACTTGATTGGTGGATTTACAATGGCCTGGTGTAAGGGAGTGAGTGCATTAAATCAAATGTTGAATTCTGCATTATGTCTGATTTTGGCAGACTACGCCTCAATTCCCAAATGAAGCTTTGGTGGAGAAAGTAAGTTTGGAAAACTGAGGAATATTTTTTTCAATTTACAGAGAATACTTAACATAAACTATAAATGTGATTCTAAAAAGTCACTTTTTGGTGAATTAAACATAGTACCTTTTAATTTTTTTTTTTTTGTTGACCTGAAATAATAAGGGCCTTCTTTATTTGCAAAATGCTTAATAGTTAACATCTCAACTGAAAATACATGGCCACGTTTTCTTTAGAATAGTAGGGGCAGAGAAATTTGAGAACATTTGGCTTGAGGTGGGGAGGAAAACAGAGAAATACCAAAAGCATTTAATCATTCTTTTTATTGAAGGAAAAAACAAGAATTAGCAGTGTTCTTCCTCCAAAGAAAATAAAGTCAGCTTGAATCACAGGAGGGTGACTGGATCATTTGACTTATTGGTGATGTAATTACTCATGCCTGCTCCATGCTCTGCCATAATGCTGACTGCCTTGAGCTGGCTGTTGCTCAAAGCACAGAAAATACCTCAAGACTGATCAGGTTTTCACATTATCTGTACATTCCATCACTGATCACAAGTACAGTATAATAGATAGGTACGGCATGGGTTGTTTTAAAAGAACTCACTTACCCTTTAGTTACCATTAGTTCAGGTGAACTGGACTGAACAAAAAAAATATAAAGACAAAGAAACTGCAGCCTCCTCCTGAAATAATATACACATACAATTTTGTAACAGTAGGATACACTTTTTAGTGCTGCATATTATTTAGTCCACTATCTTATAAAAAACCTCTAGACTTCATTAGTATATATAGCTCTTCAATAGGCTTCACCTGCCCTTGAATGTTTTGAATTCTTATATATTTAGAACAATGACCTGATGATCATGTAAACGCTAATAATAAAAGACAGGAAACTAAACGAGGTGCTAATAATAAATGACAGGAAACAGAGTGAAGAAATAACACATTTTGATACTTATTTGATTAAATTCTTATGGATAGAAATGCAAGAACATTGTCTGGATGAAACAGTTGCCTAAAACAGGACACTCTCTCATACTGAACCAACTTAGAGGCACTAACTAACCTGATAAAAATGGCTTAGCAGCTTTTGCATTGAAAATGTACCACATTTGACACGTTTCACTTGAAATACATCAAATTAGGTTTTTTTGTGGAAAAAAGAAATAATTATAAATGTGCAGCTTGGATCAAATAATATGTGAACGCATATATAATTATCGCCGTGTTTGAATGTTTGAATTACAGAGCTTTTCCCCAACCTGCTTACGAGACCCACTGCACTGAATCCTCTACAACAACAACTTTAAAAAGAAAAAAAATGTAAGACCATTTTTGTTAGGTTAGAATGTGAAGCGTAGGCTGGGTGGGGTTCTGGCCTTGGAACCCCTACAGATTTTTTTTTCCAGCTTACCTGGAGTTTTTACTTTTTATTCTGTCCACCGCAGCCAGCTGACCAGATCATTGGACTCTCATTTAAAGACTTGAAAAAAACAATTCAACTTTTTACTTCTCTTAATTATATATCTCTCTTATGTACATGTGCATTATTGCATACTATTATTATTCATATCGAATTTTAACTTGGTTTTCTTTGCCTATTTCTTTGACATCTTGTAAAGCACTTTGAGCTACATTTTTTGAATGAAAATGTGCTCTAGAAATAAATGTTATTGTTATTTAGGATACATTAGGCTGACACCTTCCTTTATCCAAGGCAAATTACAATTTCAGAATGACATCAGAAACACATGCAGTATTTTTAACAACTAGAGCACAGGCAGGTTTACTCAGGGTCAAATAGTGAGGCAGAAGCGAAAACTGAAACAGCAAGCTTGTGAATGAAAACCCAGTACTTTAACCATAGCACTATACTACTGGCCCACATAGAATTCATAAGTAAAATTGATTGAAAGAGTTTAAATTGAATGCCAACACACAAACACTATGTACACCTTTAAAATAAATATGTGAAGTGTGACACCACAATGGCAAGGTATTGAGGTGGTTGAGTAAAGACCAGGAAACCTAAAAATTTAATGAAGGCATTGCCCAGGGTTGTAAATCTAGGAGTACAAAGTACCCTATCAGTGATTTTCTAAGGATATGAAAGAGTGAAAGGTGGGTCTGAGGCCCTAGAGCAGTAATTAGAGTTTAGTAAAACAAATCAATGGACACGAATAAGCAGCAGAGTGACCATGCATCACAGCAAAATACCATATAATTAAGCTTTACAAAGAAACTGACATTAAAGCAAAGATACTACCCTGAAAGGATGAATCAAAATAAAAGATCAATAACTATCCACACTTTTGTAATAATTTTGTTTGGTCTGACTCTATGAAAGAGACAACAGGCTGACTGTACCAGAAGCTTAAATCCAGAATTATATTGTACTGAAAGTATTTTGTGAATTTCAGTTCCTAGTACACATTCAAGCTATGAAAAACTAATAATCACTGATCCCTGCTCTTCATTGGTATAAATGAAGAGCAGGGCAGCCATGTTTACTTCTAGAAAACAATAAAAGAAACTGACCAACCAAGGTTGAAACTTGACTACTGAGGCCATAAACATACGTTTCCATATGAGTGCTGAGAAACCTGTTTATTCAATCCAAACAAATGATCACAAAAGTACAAATAATTATTGACTTTCCCTCTTATCTTTACGGTACTTTTTCATTGCAAGTACCACCACCGTACGCCGCACATTTTATAAAGCTCAGCTAAATAATCTGGAACTTCATAGAACCAGTAATGTCATCTGCATTATCTGAAGATGATTTCAATCAGATAAATCCATTTTATGCTACTCATAAATATACTTCATGCATTTTCCTAATGTTGTTTGCTTTATACCCTTTTCTACAAGTCTATCTAAATAACACTGTCATCACCAGTTTGTTACTCCAACTCTGAAAAAAATCACAAACAAATAATTCTGTTAGGTGATAATGTACGTAATAGTTATTGCTTATTTGACTTTCTATGCGAGCACATCATTCTAGATCCGAGGTTGCTACCTACCATATACTAAGTATTCACCTACAGCATTTTAACTCAAATGTAAGCAGCCCGCTTTTGTCTATACCAATTGAAAACATCAGGATAAAGGTGTGCCCCCCCAAAAAAAATTCTTTCACATCTGGAACAATGCGAAAAATACCATAAAATTATTAAAGGAAAAAAAAAACGCAGTGATGGATTAAACAAAACTGTTTCAGTCATCACACGTCCTGCATGTCGGGAATCGTGGTGCTCTCTCACCTAAAAAACCTGTGGCGTATTTTGCTTCTGCCAAATGGGCTTTCACACATCTCTCTTCCTGACTTTACTGTAATTATTCCTCTGATTTCATGCAGCAATAATCTCGTCTCTGGGTAAAACCCAGAATCACTTGCAGAGTGCGGGCAACAATTGTTTGCAACTAAGACATTCTGCTAGAGCTCCATCTAGTGGCATTTGATGTTTTTGCACCCATGAGCTCCAAAGAGACCATTAAGGTCCAGGTTTCTCAGGCAACCGCCGTGGACAATTTGGGCAAAATCAGTCCTGGTGGGCCGCAGTGGCAGCAGGTTTAATTAATTAGAAAGCAATCCATGCCAATAACAGATCTTATTTAATATCGTGACTTGTTAGAGTTTAAACTGTGCAATGTCAAGTCATTCTTAAATCAGACATTTTTTTTCCTTTCTAATGATATGTTCCTAATTATCCGACCCCTAAAAAATGTATGAGTTACTTTCAGTTCTTCACTTTATTTTCAGTGTCCGAGTACTTTTTTAAACTAAACAGTGCAAAATGAATACACACAGGTGTAAAATGAAAAAAGCTCAATGGAGAATTGCTGCTTCCTTTGTGATTTGTATCTTTTTGCTAATAAGAAGCAATTAAAAACTGTGAATGCAGCTGTTTGAGGCTAAAGTAAGAAATTAAGGGTTCAAAATCTTAACAAGCGAGACAACTAACATGAAAGAGAAAAATGTCACTTAAGCAATAAGTGCTTCATCAGCAATAAATGACTTCTCTTGAAGAACAAAAAAATGGAGCAACTATGGCTCTCCAGGGCTGACTTTGCTGATGACACTCTGATTTAAAGGGTCTGAGTCTTAAATAGCAAATCAATTAAATGAAGTTAATTAGCAGTCAAAAACTGGTCACTAATCAAGTAAATGGTTAGAATGAATACCTGTAGCCCTCCAGAATTGGAGTTGGGCACCCCTGCTATAGGGAATGCATTCAATGAGCAGGACTGTAAATTAATGCCAACACAACATACTAAATTTAACCTGATTGTTAATTTCTCATTTCTAACAAAATAACAGACTCCACTGCTTCTTCTATAAATACCTGCAATTACGCCAATTTCATCTGTGCATTCCTTTACCACTAAAATAACAAAAAAGATGATATCAGAAGATATTGTGTATACATTATCCTATAATCTGCGGTGGGTTGGCACCCTGCCCAGGATTGGTTCCTGCCTTGTGCCCTGTGTTGGCTGGGATTGGCTCCAGCAGACCCCTGTGACCCTGTGTTCGGATTCAACGGGTTGGAAAATGGATGGATGGATGGATTATCCTATAATTAAAAAAAATCAACAAACTTAAAAACATCAATGCTCTGACGTATCAGGGACTTTGCCTTCCTTGTACTGAGCTCCTCGTTTTCATTGTTAAATGTGCTTTCCTGGTAAAAAACCAAGTACTGCCTCCTACTGACTTTCATATCTGTTAAGATGTCACTCCTGCCACTTCAGATTTCTCTGTCAGTGCCTGTGTGGTTCTCCCTTTTTATCATGTTGGGACTAGCCCCTATCCTTTTCTGTTTAGGCAGTAACCTTGGCTCTGAAATCCTCTGACATGCAGGCTTGCTTTCACAACACATATTGTAATCATTATAATTTATAATGAAGAAATGTATATACAGTAGCAAATTTTACAACAAATTATTACACCACCTTTAACGGCAATTAGCATGACAAGTACAAAATAACTTGAATTGTTAGTCAGTCACTTTATAATTGAACTGTACAAGGTGAAGGAGTCAAGGTTCAATTAGAAATAATGTACCTCAGAGCAAACAGCACAAGAGGGCACTTTTTAAACTAAACCAGAACAAGACTCACATTATCATAAGATAAAAAAAGTTATACTACCAGATAAAATCCATCATGGCAGAACTTACCGAGGATAATAGTAGCTGTGTATGGCCTACCATGCTCTCCAGTCTTGTATTTACATAGACAAAAAAAGATTTGTTTTGGGGAGCAGCAGTAAAACTTCAAAGAACAAATATAAACATCAGGAAGGTTATGAGACTTGCTCAGGGTCACAAAATGAGTGACAGGTAGGGGATGAAACTGTAATTTTGTGGTTTAAAGTTCCATGCCTTAGAAATTAGTCAACACAACATCAGACATTTTTCTTTCTCCCTCTCAGCATTTTTAAGTCCAAGTTCAAGTTTAGATTTCATGTGTACATAGCACAATGTGGTTCTTTTTTGCTTGTCTCCCACAAACTTATAACAATAGTATAATACAAACAAAGGACAGTGAATGGAGGAGACATAGACATTCATAGACCTCATGCATTAAATATAACATCAGACTATATATACACAAACACCATAATAAGATTTGCATATTAATTATCAGACTGACTGTACAGGTTATGACCTTAACCACACAAATCACAAAAGTAAATGAATACTAAGTACCACTATACAAATTGAGGCCTCCTGTGTAAAGGGCACATTCTTCAAGCCCAGGAAGCAGACTCACACAAGGTCTGGCAATTCAAAGCCAGCAGGTAGCCAATATGAAGAAGACATGGCATGTACCTCCCATTATCTAACTTCAATTTTGCTAAATTAATTACAATACAAATTAAATTTCAGTCTTAAAAATATTTTACATTGCCATGTCCAGCTGTTGTGGCTGCCTTGTGCCTAATGACTGCTGGGATAGGCTCCAGCTGCCATGAGATCCTGCCCTGTATAAGAATTTAGGAACATGAATAGAAGCATGGAAGTATCTAACAGTAAATTAATTACATGTGAAATTCTACGACTCTCCATTTCTGACACTTACTAGAAGAAATGTGTTCAATTCATTTTATAATTAAATTACAGACAACACTGTCAATCAGATTATACTGTACACACATAAAGGACAATTTTAAACAGTGCATATCAGGCTGGGTGAGGGTAGGAGAGGGAGGGTTGCATTCTTTTTTTACTGTGTGATTGTTTATGGTTGATCTCCTGTCATTTTGTCTTTATCTGTATTTAATAAAAAGCTGATCACAAAAAAAGTGCATATCAGTAGTACTTAAACTAGTACGTAATCTTACACACATACAGAAAAGCATGAAATTTGTATTCCTATATTCTAAATATTCCTGGAAAGAGAAAAATGAACTCTGAAAATAAAGCCATTTTTGTATGTTTCTGGAGAACTCCTTAATATACAACACTGTAATGTCATTAAGAATGTCAGTCAGTCATTATCCAACCCGCTATATCCTAACACAGGGTCATGGGGGTCTGCTGGAGCCAATCCCAGCCAACACAGGGCACAAGGCAGAAACAAATCCCGGGCAGAGCACCAGCCCACCTCAGGATGGACAAACACACACACACCAAGCACACACTAGGGACAATTTAGGAACGCCAATGCACCTAACCTGCATGTCTTTGGACTGACACGGGGAGAACATGCAAACTTCACGCAGGGAGGACCCAGGAAGCGAACCCAGGTCTCCTTACTACAAGGCAGCAGCGCTACCACTGTGCCACCGTGCTGCCCTTCTTTAAGAATGTGTAATGTGAAAGTGGACAACGAAAAAGAATGTTTTTACTAAATTGAAATGTTGTAGTTCATACTTTCTTTTTTATTCTGCAGAGTGAATAATCAATACTTATTTTTTGTTTTGCAAACACACACTGGCACTGATATATCCCTTGGAGAGTATACGTTTATATGTACTGATGGAAAAAATGCAGCAATTCCTGGAATAAGAAAACTTGCATTACAGTTGTGTATGTTTATAAAAAAAGATACAAATTTGTTATAGATCCTATGACCAGAAATCAAACTTATGCAGTGAGGGACTGCAGTTTGTCAAACATATCAAATCTTTTTAGGTAAACTTCTACCCTAGTAAATTTCTACCCTATGTAGAACAAAGCCTGATCAGGTCATCTTTAAGGCCTTAGATCACAGCCAGACAAAGGCCACAGTCATTTTTCTGCACATTCCAGAATGCCTCGAACTTCATGAGAAGCAAAGTACAGGGCCACTGGTATGCTGCAGGGAGGGATGTCATACAACAGTATTGCTAGACACTCAGGGCCATCTTACCAGTATCTTTGGCCCCCAGACAAAGTAGCAAAACAGAAACATTCATAGGCATCAGAAACATTGTGGGCCCTCGGCCAGTGCCCATTGTGCCCATACGTTAAGACAGCCCTGTTTAAGACACAATTAAGATGTACTATGGTTCCCCAATTACAGACAAGGTTTCAGCAGACTGGTAGGACAGATGACCCATCCAAGATCTAGTCATTCTACAGTGACCACAGCAAAGCAGCCCTGACATATCAGCCAGATCATTTGAGAGATAATTTCAGATCTGCCACCTATACTGCTACAAAAACAGCCGGTTGATATGATGCTCATATAAGTGACAGGACAGTGAGGGACAGGATCCATGTTGTTCACCTAGGAACAAGGTGACCTGTTAGAGGCCATCTGTTCATGCCTACTAGTTGCCTAATCCTGCAGTCAGAAACTGCCAAAACTCACACAAGACAAGACTGAAGTTGTTATAAACATTTTAACATTAAGTTAAATTATTGAGGAAAGCTTATTACTTGATTTGCATAACAACAGAACATTAGTGTGGCATAACGGCGCAGTGGTAGTGCTGCTGCCTTGCAGAAAGGAGGCTGGTGTTTACATCCTGGGTCTTCCCGGCATGGAGTTCGTACATTTTCTGTGTCCACATGAATGTCTTGTTAGTGCTCTGGTTTCCTCCCACAGTGCTCAGACATGCAGATCAGGGGGTCCGGCAATCCTAAATTGACTCTACTGTATGCATGTGTGTTCATGCATGTGTGTTCATCCTGTCCAGAGATGGTTCCAGCCTTGTACGCTGTGCTTGCTTGGATAGCTTCCCCACAAACTCACTCAGGATAAGATAGGTTTGGAAGATGGATGGAGTAGAATAGTAAAAAAATGTGTGACCAAAACAAGCCATTCAGCCAACAAACGTGTAAATCCTATTCACCTAGAATATCCCAAGTAATATCAAATTCAGAAAGGTCCCTAAAGTCCTGCTCTCCACCACACTGCTTGGTAAATTTATTCCATGTGTCTAATGGCCCTTTTTGTGAAGAAAAACTTTCTAACATTTATGCAAATCTGCCCTTAACAAGTTTCCAACTATGTCCCCATTGCAGAATTTGTTTTAAAGTAACAACTGGGATCTACTGTGCTAATCTCATTAATCATTTTAAACACTTAAATCATGTCCTCTGTTAATCTCTGTTTGCTTAAACTAAAAAAGGATCAATTCTGTTGGGGTTGTGTCTCCTTGACCCTTAAAGCAAAAAAAAAAAAATTGCATTCTATCCATGTCAATTCAGATATTTTCTCAGGTACTCCATATCTGCTGACAACCCCCCTAAGGTGTGTTTGTTAGGTTATTTGGCAGCTGTTAATTGGCTCTATGTGGGTGAAGGCTCACAGTGGGCCCTGTGATGGGCTGCTGCACCATACTGGAATGGAGCCTGATGTTGTCAGCCCACTCATGACCTTCAGTTGGACTAAGTGGATTTGAGTATGCTACGTAGTGGTAAAAAGGTGTACATGGCTTGTTAGATCTTCGTTGCAGTGCCTCCGATGGCACTTGACCCTTGCTTTGGCAAATTATATGAACGCTTGTAATGCCGTTAATACTATTCACTTTAATAAAGAATTGGCGTAACACTTACGTACAAGTAATTGTAAATGGTAACGTTTCTGCAAAGTAAAAGCGGTAGAGTACAGCAGCTTCAAAGATGATGGGCACATCTCATAAAGCCCAGCGTCGCGGATAAGGACGTCGACACCGTTGTGGCAGAGTTAACCGCGTTCACGCGCGCGCGCCAGCCTCTCAGTTGGGCGGTATCCTAGAGGGGCGGGGCTACTTGATCAAACGCGGCTGATCTCAGCGAAAAGAAGAAAACAGAGCCATAGAAGGCAGCGAGGCAGGAAGCGTATCAGCGCAAAGTGTCCTAGTTGTGAATTTTTTGCTCCCCCCACCATTTCTTCTCCTCCTCCTTCTCCCAGCCTTACGGTGGGCATTTCTGCGCAGAATTTTCTTGAAAGGAACTGCCCTTTTTCTTCACGCACACCCGAACTTAACTCGAAAAAGTACGAAGTTGCGACACCGCGCTCCGCTTGTTGCCAATCGCAGGTCGACAGGTTCGTTGGGTTTCCTCTGCGCCACACGCACTTCTGTTTATTAACGGTGTGCCAGCACTACGCCCTCCTTAACCTAAAGCTCTTGGCTGAAAAGCTGCTCATTAAAACAGCGAGAAATAAACCCGTGAGACCGCGTCTGTGAGTTGAAGTGCAAAGGAGAAGACATGAGTCGCGCGGCGAGTTTCTACTCCGCGCTTTTCGTTCTGCTGGTGTGGCGCGTGGAGGAGAGAGCCGAGGCTTGCAGTTGCTCCCCGATTCACCCGCAGCAGGCTTTTTGCAATGCAGATGTAGGTAAGAAATAATGCATTTAAAAAAAATTTTTCTTTATATATGTGCGCATAGTGTGTTTAAACAGGTTAAGCCTGTGCTTTTTACCGACACTGCCTAGTTGATCCGCGTAATGTCTTTGCTAGCATACCGCATGAACCGTTATTTGAAAGGGTGTCAACTAAAGTTGTTATTATTATTATGGTCTTCACGTTATCAACTGCGGTTGGTTTTGAATGTGTACAGTCGATCAGACAGCTTCCTCAAGTGGATATTTCAGTGGCCATTATGTGCCAACTGTTTTGACGCGAAATTTTTGGAGGAATGAACTGATGCCCCTTGCGGGTATTTGACTTTATTCTGGATGACGTTATTGATGTCGTCTTGCAGGAATAAACTGGTTCACAGAAAACAACCTCTTGATGTCTACATAATCGCTTTTAGGAACACTTTTTATCACTGCACTTTTTAGGAATAATCCGGAGATTTTGCCAGTTAATGCGTTTATGTTTATGTTTATACAAAGATGGTATGGGTAAAAAATAGTGTGTCAGTTTTATTACCTTAACCAATCAAATGTTATACCTGCCAAGAATATATAATTTCTCACAACATCGTAATTCAGCTACAAGATTTTTACTGTTGTCTAAAGAATACCAAAAACATTATTTCAGCGCAGAAAATCAGTTTTTATTTTCAGCTAGTTAACATTATTTTTACCCCAAGTTAATATAACTCATGTCACAGTACGCAGACGCAATAACCTATTTATCAACAATGTCATTATCTCCCCAGTAATGCTTCCAATAGATAAATTATAAAATAACAATATAAACTGCACCTTTACATTTATCTCTCTTTAAAGAGTAAGAAAACAATTGTATCATTTGATTTTACCCAACGATTTGTTAATTAGTAAGATAAATGAGACGACAAACAATACTCCAGAGAGAGTGAAGACCGTCAATCGGGAGATACAGACCACTCTTAGGTAGTTTGTTGTCGGTCATACAAAAAAATATTTTTTTTTTCTTAGAGAAGATGAATTTGTACATGCCAGATTACTCCTGCATTTGCCCTGAAATATTTAGGACGATGTCATTTTGTTTATTTTTAATCAAATCAAGTATTTTACTCTTTTATTATAATGTGACAAAAATACGTTTTCAAGTAACATTTATTAGTTATATATTCTATGTAAAGATTTTAGGACGATGTCATTTTGTTTATTTTTAATCAAATCAAGTATTTTACTCATTATTATAATGTGACAAAAATACGTTTTCAAGTAACATTTATTAGTTATATATTCTATGTAAAGATTTTAAAATTTCAGATTATGTAAAATTGTTTGTGTAGATCCCAAATTTCCCTTTTTTCGGTCTTAGTCATTCTGGTGTGTATTTGATAGTGGATTGGTGTTTGTTACAATATTATAATATTTATTTAACAAGCCTTCCATAAGAAGCCAAATTTCCCCCAATATCTATCTATCTATCTATCTATCTATCTATCTATCTATCTATCTATCTATCTATCTATCTATCTATCTATCTATCTATCTATCTATCTATCTAAACCTTGGTATAAAGTAAAACAAAGCAGCAATAGTTGAAGTAAATAGTTTCTTATTAGTAGAGTTTGGTGTAATTTTTCCGTAACTTTAGTTCATTTTTTGTATTGCCTTATGAATTTAATATACAAATTTAGCATCTTACCTTTTTATTATAGAAATTTTCTGTTTAATGTTAGTACCTGAATTGTTGTTTAACCATTGCTGTTTAGATGTGTAGTGTCTTAACTGTTCATTAGTTTAGGGGGGGATGAGTATATTTAGTTCATTTAGAGAGGCCTTAACACACTTAATATGTTCAACGAATCAAATTGCATGAGAGTTCAAGCATAGGTTTTACTAATTAATGAGCCTTTTGTCCCAGCATATTCATTTTCAGTTTCCTTATCAAAAGGGTTTATATTCTCCTGTATGTGTATTTAGTGTTTTCCTCTATGAGTACATTTATTGTGTGATTTGTATGTAGAATGTACAGTAAGTATAGTTAATAGAAGTATTATTTTCAAAGAACATTTTGCACGGAGGGCGGCACAGTGGCGCAGTGGTAGCGCTGCTGCCTCGCAATTAGGAGACCTGGGTTCGCTTCCCAGGTCCTCCCTGCGTGGAGTTTGCATGTTCTCCCCGTGTCTGCGTGGGTTTCCTCTGGGTACTCCGGTTTCCTCCCATAGTCCAAAGACATGCAGGGTAGGTCGATTGGTGATTCTAAATTGGCCCTGGTGTGTGGGTATGTGTGTGTGTGTCCTGCGGTGGGTTGGCGCCCTGCCCGGGATTGGTTCCCTGCCTTGCGCCCTGTGTTGGCTGGGATTGGCTCCAGCAGACACCCGTGACCCTGTGTTTGGATTCAGCGGGTTGGAAAATGGATGGATGGATTTTGCACGGACCTATGTTAGGTTAAAGGTCCTGTCCAAGAGAGTATCCAGTTTCCTGTTACAGACTTGACAGTGCAAACTCTTCATATTATAAATAGGTATATCTAGCAGTATGACTTGAAATCTACAGGAACATTTTAGTAAAAAAGTGCACTCAGTATATTTTAGCATTTTGATGTCACTGAATGGCGTTTTGTTTTATGTTGTTAATAACAAAAAGTCACTACATTCTCCTTGTTCCATTGAATTTCTTTGAAAGTGTTTGCTAGGCTTGGTGTGCTCCTGGAGATGTATGCTGATTTATTGCTATCTATTCTCAACAGACTAATTTAACTGTAAAGTCTAAATAAGTTATTTTACACAGTTCCTTTGAAGTGGACAAATAGAACACGGTACTATACTTATTGCTACAATTATTTTTGAATATAGTTTATTAAGGAGTTCCTTCTTATAAGTCATGTTGTCCCTGTGGTTATTTAAAAATTAGATTTAGGTTTTCTGAGTGTATGTGTATGTAGGTGTTTACTAACCTTGAATAAAAAAGTAAACTATAAACTATTTTCATACCCATTGATGATCACATATTTTCCTCTTTCTGTTTTCACTTTGAAGTTAGTGCAGAGTTCTTTATCAAATTTAAACAACAGTTTGCTGTTTTTTTCCCATTTTTAACTCCTTATGAAAATTAATGTTTTCTTGTAGTTAAAAAGTATCTTTAAGACCTCAATACTCTGAGATTACTTTTGCTACCATATTTTTACTCTTTACATTTTATTATTTTGTATTGAGTTTTAAAGGTAAAGGCCTTTTTGGGAGCGCGTATTTATCAAAACCACAAAAGGGCCATATACAATTCACACTAAAGCTTAATAACTTCAATACATGCGGTTGGTTGGCACCCTGCCTGGGATTGGTTCCTGCCTTGTGCCCTGTGTTGGCTGGGATTGGCTCCAGCAGACCCCCGTGACTCTGTAGTTAGGATATAGCAGGTTGGAAAATGGATGGATGGATGAATTTCAATACATTTTGGTTGCGTGTTCAAGAGGTGATCCTGAGCTTGAACAATAACACAGGTGATCAAAGTATTAACAAAAGGGTCATACTAACAAAGAAAGAATATTACATCAGGGTATAGGAAAAATGAGAATTAAGATAAAACAACAACCTGACTAATGTGTTGGCTGTCTGGTCCACTTATCCCATTCACCTTCCAAAAACACACTCCTTCTCCTGCTCTTGGTTTCCATCTTCCTACCAGTTGAACCCTAGTTTACTGCTGTCTCCCAACTCCAAGCTCTAAGGCTCTCTGGCCGGAAGGGGACTTTTAAACCCAGACCCACTTTCACTTTACCATAACTACTCCTCAGTACTTCCAAGTTCCCAAGAAACTACCCATAGTCATAGACCTGTCTTGACAGGACTCACACTATTGGCAACCTGGTGCTCCTGCATACCCTCACCACAGAGTTATACTGTGGAAGGCCAAACTTGGTGTCCTCTCACAGTATCCCAGTGAGGCATGACAACAGTAATAATAAAACCATTTTTATTTCATTTGGGTCTTGACTGTCCCAGAATTATACTGGTAGTTCCCATTTCTGGATAACAAAGGTGTTATTATCTCCATCTTCCTTCACATACCATACGGAGATCTATTTTTTCACCAGACCTAATAATTATAATTACCCCCTGTGAACCCTCAATATTCGTACCAATACATCTTTACATGTGGAACAAGTGCTAATCAAAATAAAATTAAAAAAAACTTTTATATATTTTTGCATATGAATGGCACAATACTGCACTTATTAGAACTGCTACCTCATTTCTCCATTGGATTCCAGACCAGACAATGTCTGTGTTTGCTTTCCACGTTCTCACTAGTTTGTATGAATTTTTGCTAGGTACTCCAGTTTCCTCCCTTAACTTAATGAAATTCTGGGTAGACAGATTGGCAGCTCCAAATTGGCCTGATTGTGGTTGTCTCTCTTTGAATGTGCCATGTGATGAAGTACTGTCCCATGAAGTGTTGGCTACTGCTTTCAGCTTAGTCCTGCTCTGCCCAAGTAAGACTCAATATTGTAATGAACAGATTCAGAAAATTGACACATAGTTCATTTTTTCTTTGTATTGTTATATTCATCTCAGTGATAAGATTCAAATGATTTTTTTGTTTGCTGATTGCATTTTCTAATACAAAGTAGAAGAAAATGTGTCATGTATCATTAAATATTACCTTACAGAAGATGTGCTCATGTATACAAATCCTGATATTTTTATCTTTTTTTTTTTTGTTGCAGTTTACTGTTTAGTAATACATTGTTAAACCATTCTCTTTGTATTACCATTTAGCTGTATGGTGGGCTAAACATTCATTTAATTAAATGGGCTAATTGCATAATGAGAGCTCATGCACAGTTTTTTATAAAAGCTGTTTTCACACAGCAGTATTTGGAAAGCATTTGTTTCTGTTGTTGATAAATGTGTAGCTGTATAACTGCATTTTTATTGTTGCATTTAACCTGAATTGATTCCTTTTGATCACAAATGCTCTGTGTGTGGGTGATAGTGCAATAATAATGACTACTTTTACTGCATTACAAAAGTTGGGAGTGTTTCTAAGCAGAGTTGATTAAATGTTTTCTTTTTTCATTTTTCCGTCAAGCATAAAATCTGTTCGTTCAAAAATAGATTTATAAATACAATTTTTTACGGTTCTGTGGCAACTGGGTGACAGTCAACTCGGCGAAAAGACAAATCGGCAAAAAGACAACCCGGGGAAAAGACAATTTGGTGAAGAAACAACTTGGCGAAATACAACTTGGCGACATCCTTTACCAGTTAGGTAATAGTTAGGTTCAAAGAGATTTTTTAATTATATTTAAATGACAACGTGATTTAAAATGTTGAAAACAAATTTATATAATTGACAAACGAACTTTATTCTGAAGATGGAGCAAACTCTATCTTACATTATCTTCTGCAACCAAAACTGCTAATCCTTTATATAAATTATATTGATTATAATCGTATGATTAACGTTATTTAGAATACAAAAGGTGACCTGCAAGTACGGATTAAGGAATATCTTTACTCTTAAAGTATTGGGAGTGTCATAAAGCAGGTGATTCTGTGGATTTTCCGACACCCTACGTTGTCATTTAAATATCATTAAAAATCTCTTTGAACCTATTACCTAACTAGTAAAGGATGTCACCAAGTTGTCTTTTTGCTGAGTTGTCTGTCGTCCAGTTGCCCCTGAACAATGTTTTACATGACATTTCTCCCCAAATTATTAGTTATACATCTTCATATTCGTTAATAATTTTTGATTGAATATGTACTCAAATTATTTGTGTGCTATTGTAGAGATTAATGTTGTTTGTATTTGTGGATGGTACATTTTATTTTTCTTAGTCTGAGGTAAATCAGGTTAGTTTTAAAAATGATAATATATGTTTGTGTAATGTTAGTTAATCTTCTTTTTAAATTACTTAATTACATCGAGCAATTAATGCAAATGCTTATAAAGAACAATTGTTACCCCTTCAAATTCTGTTAAGTTTTCTAAACCACAGAATGAACACATGTTGTAAATATTTTTGAGGACTGTGTTAGGCATTTGACATTTATAATTAAAAATCCGATTACAACGTCATTATTTGAATTGTTTTTTTAAGATGTATTTTTTTGCAGATGAGTTCAGAATTATTCACCTTTTATGTTTTATTCTTTATTGTCCAGATAAGCTTCTAATGCTTTGGACCAGTGTGAATTAGGACATGTAGGAAAGTGAAAATCATGGGTGTGGGTTCTAAGAATCAGTTGTGTTTATTTGGGCTGGCTGAGGTGATTGCATTTTTCGGCAGACTTGCCCTTATGTGTGTCACATTTCTGGCTTGTATGATTTGGTTAATTTATTGTATATTAGGTCATCTGACAGTTTTATTGCAGCTATTATCACTGGTCAGTTGCATTTTCATTTAAAGAATGAATTAATTTCCATTTACTAATAATAACCAAGCTAATTTGGAGTCCTTTCATTGTGTGTGGGTAGTCAGAATCTTAGTCACCTTCAAAAAGAAGGACAAGATGTGATACAAGAAGAATCAAATTCTGAAAAGGATTATGGTGTTAATATGTAAAAAAAGTTTCTGGACAATGTGTAGGACGTTTTTGAAATCTTAGATATCATCATAAAAAGTGTACTATGTAAACAAAGGAATGTTTTACTGAAAAGTTTATGGCCAAGTCTAAAGTTGTCATCATTCAACTAAAAGCAGCAAAAGGATACAATTATGTTGTTAGTGTCTTTTATCATAATCCAGGGCTTTATCCTGTCTTTGTAACTTATTTTTTCTAAATTGCTTTTGACAGTTTGTATTTGTGTCTTTTTTATGAGCATGTATGTTTTTCATATTTTTCCTCCCATGCCATTAGCCCGTTTTTTTGTTTTTGTTGGAATGTACTTTTTATTTTGTACTTGTTGGAGGCAGTTTATGTTGGGTTATTATTCATGTCAGTATTTTCTAAAGTCGGTAGGGCAAAGCAATAAGACTACAATTGTAGCTTTTTTCTCAGGATAATATTGCTGGTTAGAATGGGTTGACATCACAAACTGAATTGCAGCTGTAGCTATTAGTCGCTTTTTTTGGGGGGGGAAATCTCAGCAGTATGTCACATGTTCCCAGCAAAGCACATTAAAATTATTTTTGTGCCAGTTCTAAACTAAACTTTGAGAACAGTGAGGTTTCCATTACATAATATTAGCTAATATTTTAGTTGTTCATCCTCAAAATGTATATTACATATTATGGCATCATATCAACCAAATTTTATAATGTTAGTCTACTTTAATTGATTATTTCAATAAAAGCAGTAGGGAAAATGTATTATTGATAGGCATAGCTTAATTCACAATCTATGGAGTAGACTAAGAACAAAAACTGCACATGGATCACTTTCTGGGTGCAATTGTAGTAGAAATAGACATGGGAAGAGCATAAAAGTTAGCAGACAAGAAGTATTTCATTACATACTGCTGACCTGAATCATGAAAAAGTAGTTTTACTTCCACATGTTATAGATAACCTTGTTAGAATAATTGGTGACCATTCAATTTCTTTCAGATGCATTGGTGGTGTAGCCCAGTACAGATTCCTTCCTTGTACCCAGTGTTGCCAGAATAAGCTCTGGATTCTAGCAATCCTGTAAAATTTTGTTCAGAATATAGATGGGTTTAGTTTTGTTAAGTGTGACTTGATTGTATGGAATGTTACATACTTTTAAAAAATGTAATAAAAGATAAAAAAAGAATATAGTTGGGTAAATGGTGTGTGCATGTTTTTTTTAATGAAATACTGTACCTTTTCTGCTAATAAGGACCAGGTGGATCAAATCTATACTGTTATGTTTCAGCCAGGGTTCCCAGCCACATTGTGTTTTAATTCCATTTTTTTATGTTTTTGTTGTGCATGTTTGAATCTTTTAGTTATATTAATATTGTTGTTCCTGTTTATTATTTATATATTATTATTATTATTATTATTATTATTATTTATGTATTCACCGTCAGTATTGAGGAACAGTTAATTTCTATGTGTCTATGTATCTTGGGGCCACCTGTCTGTTTCCCTATTGGAACAGCATCCAGCACTGTGAAGGCTAAGAGGCCTACTGTCTAACGCAGTTCATTTTGATGTGTTATGTGTGCTGGTGAGTTCTTACAATCATATTTATTTTTGAATTTTCTGGATTTCTAAGCGTAGGTAGGGAGCATTTAAGACAAAAGGGTGACCAAGTTTGCTGCAAATTGATTAATGCTGTACTGAATTTCCACACAGAACATTTAGAGTACATTATAGCCTACTAGGATCGTCACAATGCCAAAATGTAAAACTCAGAAAAGTATTAAAATACACGTGTTAACTCAAAAGAAGAAACCACGAGCAAATGTATGCAAGCACAAAGAGATAACTGAATTGAAGTACAGGACACTTGGATGGCTGCAGTTTTCCCTGCTGATTTTAAACAAAAACAAATGATATTACTGTGGAAGTGATGTGGATAAGCACTTTTACCATATGTGTGCAATCTCAAGAATTATTGGCTTCATTGTGGCCATATTCAGTACAATTTAAGGCTTTTGTTTCAAAGTTTTTTGATGCTGTTTTGGTCATAGTTGTAATCCTTTGATTTATAAACACAGCTTCATTTAATGACACAAGTTTCCAGAACAAAAGAATGTATGACACGATTATGAAAATATAACTGATTTCAAAAATGCCAAACATATCCTTTAGGATGGTAATGGCTAAATTGTACGGAAATACTTTGAAGACGTTTCTTGTTGTGGTGGCCTAGAGGGTAATGCTGCTATCACATTGATCCTGAGTGTGGATTCCATGCTTGGTTATTGTTTTCATGTTCTTCCTTTTGCTGAACAGTCAATTATAAGAACAAATATTGTATGTATATAAGTTGCATGCTATGTATATTTTTTATTCATTTATTTATTTATTATATTGTGTTTGTGTCAGCTGTTCTGAGGAGATTTGCAAATAAGTAGTTCATTGTACAGTGTGCGTGTGACAATAAACTTGACTTGTGTGGGCTTTCCTTCCACATTCTGCTGGAAGGGATGATTGATGTTTCCAAAGTGGTGTTGTGAGTTTGGCAGTGGGTGTGTACACAAGTAGGCTCTGAATAGGACAGTTTCCTGCCTGGGTTCCAGTTATTACTGGAATAGACTGTGGCCTCTTTAACCCAAATTGGAAGAAGCAGATTTGAGAATGTGATATCATGGCATTTTCTTTGTAAAAATGGTTGTATTTTACTTTTATAATTAGATTTGTTTTGTATTAGGCTGTGGAACATCTTACTCAATATAGTACAGCAGTCCTGTTAGGATTGCTGTCACTGAGCTGTGTAGTAGTAGTTTGATGGTTATCACATTAGAATGGTCAGGATTTATTTGGGTAGCTGTTCACGCTTTTCTACTTTGGAGTAATTTTACAGTATCAGAAATGTCATACTGTGTTTAATGGTCGCTCCCCGTCGTGTGGGAATGTAACTTTAAGTTGCAGTACAGTAATCCCTTGCTATATCGCGCTTCGACTTTCGCGGCTTCACTCTATCGCGGATTTTATATATAAGCATTGTGGGGAACAGCCCGGACACAGACAGGTAGACACGATGGTTTCACCCAGCACACGTTTATTTATCATATTTATAGTGCACATACCCAGTGCCGAAGCACCAATCACCCCATTAAGTCCTGGCCACAACACAATGCCTTATTAGTCTCTGGACCGCCTCCACTCCTCTCTACCAAGCTTTGTCCTTCTTCCACCCGACTCTTGCCCCCGACTGGAGGGAGGCGGCCCCTTTTATTCACCCCGGAAGGGCTCCAGCTGCATCCTGGGGCTCGTAGCCACACCCCTGTGTGGCGGAAGCTCCAGCGGTGAAACCGGAAGTCCACCGAGTGTCTCCAAGTCTCTTCCCCCCAGTACTTCCCGGTGTGGCGGAAGTACTGAGGTCCAACACTCCCAAGGCATTGGGGCGCCCCCTGGCGGTGACCACGGGCCCCTACAGGGATGAGCTTCCAAGCTCTGTACCCATGGTCCCCACAGCAACCAGGGAGGACGCCCCCTCGTGTTCCGGAGGATCCACAAGCCCTTCTCCGGTCCTCCTGGGCGTCCCGGCGGGCGTTCCACAGCATATTTAAATATATATCGCGGATTTTTTGCTGGTTCGCGGATTTCTGCGGACAATGGGTCTTTTAATTTCTGGTACATGCTTCCTCAGTTGGTTTGCCCAGTTGATTTCATACAAGGGACGCTATTGGCAGATGGCTGAGAAGCTACCCAACCAGAGCGCGTATTACCTATTAAATAAAACTTCCCAAATATATTGTGAGTACGGGGGCTGTTCGCACCCCTAGAAGATATGGCCGCTCCTCAAAAAACACTGAAAGATTACCTTCACATTGCTCTCTTCCTTGCTGGGCTTAAATGTGGCTGCTTTGTCAAGCGATATGCTTCCCGCACGGTGCTTCGCATACTTAAAAGATCAAACAGCACGTATTGATTTTTAATTGTTTGTTTTTCTCTGTCTCTCTCACTCTCTCTGACATTCTCTGCTCCTGACGGAGGGGGTGTGAGCAGGGGGGCTGTTCGCACCACTAGACGATACGGACGCTCCTCTAAAAAAATGCTGAAAGACTACCTTTACATTGCTGCCTTCCTAGCAGCTGCATTGTCCGGCGGTGCTTTGCATAATTAAAAGCCAAACAGCCCTATTGATTTCTGATTGTTTGCTTTTTTCTCTCTTTCTCTCTGACATTCTCTGCTCCTGACGCGCACTTGTTTGAAGAGGAAGATATGTTTGCATTCTTTTAATTGTGAGACGGAACTGTCATCTCTGTCTTGTCATGGAGCACAGTTTAAACTTTTGAAAAAGAGACAAATGTTTGTTTGCAGTGTTTGAATAAAGTTCCTGTCTCTCTACAACCTCCTGTGTTTCTGTGCAAATCTGTGACCCAAGCATGACAATATAAAAATAACCATATAAACATATGGTTTCTACTTCGCGGATTTTCACCTTTCGCGGGGGGTTCTGGAACGCAACCCCCGCGATAGAGGAGGGATTACTGTATATGTAAATTATAGGGCTGGGTATCAGCACTGATGTCCCGATTTGATTTGATTTCGATTCACAATTTCCTGATTTGATTAGATAATGGTTTTATCATGATTGAATTAGTGTGTGCTGATATATTTGAAGTGCTGGCTTTTTTAGAGATTACTTAACCTTGCATAGAGACCATTATTATTTGAAGGGTGTCTACATAGTGACTTCATAACATATGCATAAGCATGGAATGACATTTAAGAAGCAATACTTGATCAGTAATGAACAGTTAACATCAATATTTGGTAGATGTGGAACAAAATATTATTGCTCTTTTTATAATAAAAAAACCTTTTTTGCAGCACTTCACTCATTCGTAATTCACCATAATTTAACATGTATCGCCATATCAGTGTCCACACATATTGAGGGGGGGGGGGCTCTTTGTTTTAATGCAATGCATTGACATCTGCATTATAAAACATCTATATCATCTTGCAAATAATATTATTATAAACTAATTAACCATTTCTTCTTAAATAATAAATATGTTATTCTGTAACCCAGTAACCTATTTGTGTGTTATGAATCTCCTTGTAGACACCCTTCAACTAAACTGTTAGGCACATTTATTTCCCTATTGGACATTTAAAATCTTGAATTAGTCAAAATTAAAGATACTGTAGGAAGTCTTTTTTCTTTCAATAAGTCTGCAAGGTACAGATATCTTCAGTTGCTCACATGTAGCAGTCATATTAACCAGTCTTGAAAATGTGTCCTCACAGTTCCTCCACAGACAAAAAGGAAATGTTTTAAAAAGAGGATCTAAGGTTTATACTTGTTGACAGTGGAGTTGGATGAATGGAACATAAAAGACAAAGAACCAGTCATCATGACTGACAACGATGTGGTATAGCTTATGGAGCTGTTTCATGTCGGCTGCTTTGCATACATGCCTACTTTGGGATCACACATTGCTCTGAAAATTCCAACAATTGTGCACTTGCTCGGCTGGGTGAGGCATGTTGGCAAAGTTTTTCCACCATAGCAGTATAGCTAGCCACATGCTTAAAGAGAAACAACATTTATTGAACTTGCTAACACACAAACTTGGGATTAATGCAGTCCCGCAATGGAACGGTACATTGGAAATGCTAAAAAGGTTTTTGGAACAACAGCCAGGCATCTCAGCAGTGAGGCTGCTCCTGGTGTGACTGGCATTCAGCACTCTTGTCTGCAACACATCGTCACAGGTGCCTAGTCGTTTTTAATGTAGTGACATGTGATTGTCATGTAGGAATCAGCTCCTCTGATTGTCCAGCTGTTGCAAATTAGGACTACCCTTTCCACTGACCTGAGAGATGTGGTGATGCTTTGCTTAAGATCTTCATAAAGCATAGCTACAGTAAATTAATTCATTTGCTTTCTGGTTGGTATAGCATACTGCATTCCAAAAACTTGTATCATTTGTCAAAAGCCCTCATTTTCAACAACAGTGTAGGGTCTCTTATTTTGACAGATACAAACGGCTATGGATTCTTGTATTTTTTGTGCACAAGGTGAATTAGAGTTCATTCAAACAAGTATTAGAACATGAAGAAACCAAGTGTTGTGCTGTGTTTGCTTGGCAGCAGGGATGTGAGCGAGAGAAGCTGCACTTTTATGGGTTTAAGAGAGGTTAATACATGCAGTCAAATCTGTTTGTGTAGAAGAGCATTAATACAGATTTTGACAGATAAGAGGCATGTCTGTGTTAATCACAGTAATCACTACATTAAATACATTAATCAACTGATTGTTATAAAATAAGCTTGTCTAAAAAGTGTATACAATGTTATAAAATAAGCTTGCCTAAAAAGTGTATACAATTATATGGTATCTACTGAAAGTGTCAGAATTTTTAGCTGTACCATGATATGAATTTTTGACTGTACTATTCACTACAAAGCTTAATATTGTAGCATGTTAAGCAGAGTATATTTTGCTAATATTATTATTTTTATTATTAATACATTTTATCTATATATAATTTTTACTATGCTCAGAGTGCATCACAGATAACCAAAGGAATACAACAGGCATAAAATCAAAGTTGATTTTATAACACAGGATACAATCTAGTGTCAATAATTTAACATAGAATAATAGATAAATATATTAGTCAGAGTTCTGAATTAAGTTAAGAATCAATAAAAGGGAAAAAAAGAAATCCATTAACATAGATAGATAGATAGATAGATAGATAGATAGATAGATAGATAGATAGATAGATAGATAGATAGATAGATAGATAGATAGATACTTTATTAATCCCAATGGGAAATTCACATTCTTCAGCAGCAGCATACTGATACAATAAATAATATTCAATTAAAGAATGATAATAATACAGGTGAAAAAAAAAAACAAAAAAAAAACAAAAAAAAAAAAACCAGACAATAACTATGTAAAACATTTTGTGTACACTTACATGTAGGAATACAAATATTGATGTTATAGTCATCCAGGACATAAGGAACAATGCATAGGATAAGACCAGATTTTATTATCAGTTTCAGAGCCAGATGCTAGAAGAACATTGGCCTTTCAGTTGCTGTTCGTTTGGTGTTCTCTTCATGTCTAATAATTCCAGCCAGACCTCCGCCCTGACTTGAGCTAACCCCAAGGGGGAGTCGCCTGACTTTTTTTTTTTCCTGTTTTTGTGTGGCATATTAAGATTGAAGTCTTTAATGTATCAGTGTGTAGTGCTTTACCATTATTAACAATAGTATTAATTAAATAGTTGTATCAATTAATGATATATTTTAAACTTAAAAACATTGATAATAATGATAATAATGAAAATAAGCAAAAATAAAAAGAAAATATCACTCACTCATCAACAAGAACACTATTTCCATCCATCCATCCATCCAGTTTCCAACCCGCTGAATCCGAACACAGGGTCACGGGGGTCTGCTGGAGCCAATCCCAGCCAACACAGGGCACAAGGCAGGGAACCAATCCTAGGCAGGGTGCCAACCCACCGCAGGACACACACAAACACACCCACACACCAAGCACACACTAGGGCCAATTGAGAATCGCCAATCCACCTAACCTGCATGTCTTTGGACTGTGGGAGGAAACCGGAGCGCCCGGAGGAAACCCACGCAGACACGGGGAGAACATGCAAACTCCACGCAGGGAGGACCCGGGAATCGAACCCAGGTCCCCAGGTGTCCCAACTGCGAGGCAGCAGCGCTACCCACTGCGCCACCGTGCCGCCCCACACTATTTCCTGTTTAGTTAAAAGCTGAAATTTGGCAGGATCCTGGGGTATCTGTTGCAAAAGGACATTCGGATATATCAAAATTTAGGAGTAAAACCCCACCTTACAATAAAAAACTAAATACCCCAAAATCTTAAAATATGCCATGATAGATTTGATTTAAATGCAGTGACTTTAAAGAAAAAAGAAAATTAGCCAACCCATCTTTTTTAGTGGTTGGTAAATTTTTTATTTGTCAATATTTTTTTAATATTATACTAACTTACATACTCTGTGACAGTATGTGAGTCCGAGTGCAAGAGTGTGCTTTATGTAAGTGAAGGATGATTGATGGAACATGTGGTACCACCACCAACCAATAGGGTGGACAGATGACTTAAGACGGGGCAGTGTCTCAGAGATGAAAACAGAGGCAAGATCACATTTTGAAGTGGAAAGAGAAAGTTTGGTGAAACTCAAAAAGATGCAAAGCTCAGTGTTCTTTGGTGTTGATTACTGGCACTCTTAGATATATACCGGCTCTTATCTTCCTTATCTATTCTGCTCCATCAAACTCCTGGCGTGTACTATTGAGCACCCTCAAGCATTCTTATGTGAACAGTGAGCGGGGGTTTGGAGCAGGGAATCGATGGCTAGATTGTTGGTAGACCCCCGTGAAGTATCGAGTGCTGCAAGGCACCAACACATAAACGACTACCTGGGAAATGTTGACATGTAGAGTTTTGGGATCTGCAGGTGCATTACCAAATGGTAAAGGGCGCAATAACAGCTGTGCGTCGCTTTAAGACTGCTTCATGGGAGGGTGTGTGGCACGAAAACAGTTGCATGGAAGTTCAAAAGAGAACATTGTGCAACTCAGAGGGAACATAGCTGATCACCCACCTCAAATTAAAAGAATACACTTTTCCTGTAAAATTTTGTCTAGCAATGATCAACAACAAAGTCTCTAGGTAAACCAGAAAAAAGCAGGACTTGATCTGTGGCAGCAATGTTTTACTCATGGACAATTGTAAAAGTGTAAGTAGCTCCAGTGAATATATTATTATGACTTACTTATTATCTAACTGATACCTCTGTCTTAGTCGACATACATTTGAGATACAATTGATTACATTACTTATGTTTTTCCAATTGGAACACAGGCAGGTGATGTGACTTACTCATGGTCACACTGTGTCTGTAGCTGTATTTCAACCCACAACCTCAGGGTTTGAAGTCTTAAATCCAAACCCTTAACCACTACACCACACTGCATGCCAATCATTTTAGCAGTTCTTAAAAAAAAAAAAAAAATGCAAGTATTGTGTGCAGAAAAGCAATTTGTTACATAGTACTTCTGATACACCTGATTAATCGACAGCACTATAATGGAGGCCCATTGCCTTGCGAAGTTTGCTGGGCAAAGCCAGGTAACACAGCTAGTGTTATTAATAACAGTAATATAACTATTAATACTAACAACAGTAACAAAAATGTATATTGTGCAAACTAGTAAAAATTATTTACACAAATAAAATCTATACATTTATACACCTATACGCATAGGCCCTGATTTTCAAAGAATATAATCAGTATTAGTTTTACTGGTAAAAATCATGTCATTAAACTGATTACTTACTTATAAGTTTATTGGATCATTATTGTCACATGTACAGAGCTCAGTAAAATTCTTTCGTGCATGTGCTAATCAACATGCATCACGTTTTTACTTTCTGGCGCCGTGATAGGTGAGCTTTATTACCTCACCGTGAAATATCGGTCTTCTTTTCTTGTAATAACCACTTTACCTTGAATGTCTGTATTCTGCACCTGAAAGGTGTCAAAACATAACTATTGTACAAAAGTCATCAATGTGATTGTTTAGAGTAGTCAGTTCATCTAGCATGCACCTCTAGTTGATTGTATATTTCAAGTAGTAGTAAGTAGGTATGAAATAATCTTAAAATCTTTTAATATTAAACAAAGCATATAGTAATACAATGACTTATGGATAATACTGATATCATTAATGCTATAAATCTTATTATAACAGTAATATAACAGTAATATTAGTAATAGTGGCAATAGTAATAATAATGGTATATAGACCTCGGTTACTACATAAAAATTGTTAATTCCATGTCAGGTATTTTTTTGCATTATGTGTTTCTTTTTTCTGATATCAATAAGGCACTTGTCTCTATGGTGAAACTCTTTTTAGCTTTTGAAAAGTGCTTGGCTTCTCCAGGTTCATTGAATAAGCGACCTATGGTGATGAGCCATGCTGGATAAAGTATAATATTAAAGGATGCCCTTTTCCTTGTGATTTCAGTGGTATAATTGGGAAAATTACACTCCTTGGCCTTCACATAGGACATTCTTCCTTTCTTCGGGTAAGCCTCTATTAAAAGCTCTGGATTTTCCACCTGGGTGCAGTACGCTGCCAGGAAGTCAATGAACCCTGTTGATCTCCAAATTTTTATTAAAGCTGTCTTCCAGTACTTGAGTTTAAAAAAAAGTTATAAACATCCAAATGATCTGTAAGTGATTTATTCTGCAGCATTTTTCCAGATCTGTAATTTTATCCAGCAGAGGTTTATTTTGTTCAGCCAGAATGGGATCAAAATACTCCATTTCAGTAGTTCTTTTACTGTTTCTATGTCTGCCTACTGAGTGCAACAATATGACATAGCAAAACACTTCTTAAGTTATATAGTTTTGTTTGTAGTAACTGTATTAGCTGTCTAATTTCCATTGTTTCTGTGATATCATTTTGGATTTTGGCTTTTTAGTTTTTTTTAGCTTTCCTGTTCTGATCCTGGCTTTCTGTTTTCCAAAAATCTATGCATGTTCTTTGATTAACTCTTTATGTTGCTTATTTAACCTTTCCTTCTAATATTATTTCATGTATTTTGATAGTTTAAAAACTGAAGGCAGAGAGGAGTATGCAATCATGCTGGTTATATCCATCCATCCATTTTCCAACCCGCTGAATCCGAACACAGGGTCACGGGGGTCTGCTGGAGCTAATCCCAGCCAACACAGGGCACAAGGCAGGAACTAATCCCGGGCAGGGTGCCAACCCACCGCAGGATACACACAAACACACCCACACACCAAGCACGCACAAGGACCAATTTAGAATCACCAATCCACCTAACCTGCATGTCTTTGGACTGTGGGAGGAAACCGGAGCGCACCCACGCAGACACAGGGAGAACATGCAAACTCCACGCAGGGAGGACCCGGGAAGCGAACCCAGGTCCCCAGATCTCCCAACTGTGAGGCAGCAGCGCTACCCACTGTGCCACCGTGCCGCCCACTGCTGGTTATATGTCTCACATTTTATCCATACTTCTGACACTGTATATTCCCAGCAATTTGTGACCTAAAT
The DNA here is from genome assembly GCF_900747795.2 of Erpetoichthys calabaricus. Lineage (NCBI taxonomy): Eukaryota > Metazoa > Chordata > Cladistia > Polypteriformes > Polypteridae > Erpetoichthys > Erpetoichthys calabaricus. The sequence goes on from NC_041407.2 coordinate 12,050,857, forward strand.
CTGTGTGTAATATTGATTCAGTATTCATCTGTACCATTATATTAGATAGATAGATAGATAGATACTTTATTAATCCCAAGGGGATCAATATTACATATTACAATATCACATTAGACATGCAGCCTACTATCATTTTCACATTGGTTGTCCTTGGAGGTCTCTTTTGTTGTTAATAAAAGATGGTATAAAATGCATTAGCATTCTAAATGTTGAACTGCTCACTGTTGAATTTTCTTTATACTGTCTGCTGCATGAAATTAATCAAATCTTTGTTATACAGTAGCATGCTGTTACACGAGCTGCAGCTGAAACAAGTTATGAAACTATTCAAAAGCTGGAAACCAGATCACCTGGCTCATTAGGATTCATGATGGATAACTTCAACTTATGTAAACTTCAGTTGTTATTGTTACACTACCATCACTGTATGAATACTAATACTAGGAGGGACAACATAATGGACAGATGTTATGGGAATATGTCTGGCACTTACATATTCCATCACAGAGCAGCTCTGGGTGCTCTAACCATGTTGATATTCACTTAGTACTAAAATACAAGCAGAAACTGAAACAAGGACAAACAGCCACAGAGAGAACACAGAACTGGAGCAATGATGGTGTAGCAGAGCTAGAGAAGTGCTTCTGTTGCAATCATTGGAATGTGGTAACATCCTCACAGACACTAAATGGTGACACTTATACTGTGTCATAGAAACAATGTGAGACAATGATAATTAAAGAAAAAAACTGTCCAAGGGAAACCAAATAGTTAACCATTCATCACCAAAGACAGAAGCACTGCTATGGGAAAAAATAATATGATGCAGAAGAAAGTAGGATTTTGCAACAAAGTGAAATGAGGTAGTTTAATGATACCATTTTAAAGGAGGTCTGGATAGGTCTGACAACTATCACAGGATTGGGTTCTAAAAATGTGTGACCTTTCCAGAAGACAATATTCATAGTCTTTTAGCCGATTAGTTAAACAAAATTTAAAACCAATGACTTCAGTATTCAAAATGTGTAAGTAAGATAGGTTCTTGCCAGAATGCCAGAAATATTGGAGAAAGGAGGTCAGCATAATTGAAGTTGAGAAATTTTTGTGCCAAGTCATGACCAACAGGACAGTGGAGCCAGATGGCATATCACGATGACTCATGAAGCCCTGTTTCAAGCTGCTCCCTTCAGTTTTTCCTTTGCTTTTAACTAGTCCCCAAACTTGTGGAAATAGTGAATTCTTACACCAGTTCATGAAGTTTCCAGGCCAAGCAGTCTGAATTGCTATGGGCCAGTGGTGCTCACTTCCGTAAGCCCTTTTCATAAAATTCAAAAGTGAAGTATTGAAGCGCAAACCTACTTCCTGTTAGCCAGAACTGACTGGACTGTGATTTTCCACCTCTCTCCTTTCACTTAAAAAAATGTATTTTAATGATATAAAAGTATTCTTGAGAAGAGGTCTTTAGTGAAAGCATCCAAACTGTACAAAGGCTATATACTTTTTTTGCTGAGAATTTCTTCATAATTTCCTAGCTAAGTTTGCCATTTTTCTTTTGTCAGTATGCTAACAGTTTCAGCTAATAATGTTTTTATAGTTTTTGTTAGGACACTTAGTTTTGATAGACATATGTGGTAATATAGAATAAAAAGGGTAAATTAGCCAAAATCTTACAATTTGATTGTACTGTATCCATATGTTTTCCTTGTGACTATTTTCCTTAATGTTTACTGAATATGTAAATCAGTGTCAAATGTAGTCAAGGGTGAGGTGGTCGTGAGAGCTAGATTACTGCAGATCAATTAGGATATATGAGAAGCCACATACACTTACAGTTATTCCTTAATAAAAATCTGTAATTGTCAATTTGTGAAATGGGACATTTTATAATATTATGGTTAACTAAATTCAGGCTGCATGTAAATGTAGTCACTTTAATTATGAAGTGTTTCATGAGTTATTAAGTATGTTTTTTGAAATGCGTGAATATAAAGAGTTGTATATGATTCATATTTTTACGCACAAAAAATGAATTTAACCACAGCAAGTTCCATAAAGTAGTACATACTAACCATAAGTAGGTGCAGTTGCATAGTCGTATTCCATTGAAAGGGGGTCCTAGTGCTTTGTTATTATAGTGCACTGCAAAGATTTGCATATTAACTCCAAAAGTTGATTCCTGGTCTTGTTTCATGATTCTTTTTTTTGTTTGTTTCTTTTTTTTTTTTTGTACAACTGGTAAAGTTATCCATGCATTATGCAAGAAATTAAGAGTTTTTGTATGTTCATTTCTTATTGTTATGGACAGTATATAGAGATAATGAAGGAATATACTTAGGTATTTACTTGGATAATAATCTAAATTGGGATATTAAAAATATGTATATAAAATTCAGTCATCCCTTATTTTGCTTCCATAATAGTATAAGTGGACAGGGATTTCATGTTGTCCTTTTATTGCAGTGTGATTACGTTTGTCATCACTTTCAGCTTCATTGCCTAATATTCTGGCATATCACAATTAAAAAAGCAGGTTTATAAACATGCAAACAAATTTATTGAAGCTGAGTAAGTGTGTGTCAGAGTGTGTTGTTGAAGATCCTGGAAATCATCTCAGCTGATGATAGAGACCAATTACATGCAAAACATACCTTGACCTTATGTGAATTTCCCCTTGGGATTAATAAAGTATCTATCTATCTATCTATCTATCTATCTATCTATCTATCTATCTATCTATCTATCTATCTATCTATCTATCTATCTATCTATCTATCTATCTAATAAATCAGGGAAGATAACCACTTTGAAAACTCATGTAGACTGCTTCAAAAATTCTTTATTTCCAGTATCATATGGATTTTTAATTTGAAATATCAGATATATAACAAATGTTGCGGCTGTTGCGTTTTTCATATGTATTGTATAACCGACAGTGTAACTTGTTGATGTATTTTAGTTTTGTCTGTTTTGGATGCAGCTGAGAAGGCGAAATTTCACATTTTCTTGTGTTAAAGTGACTAATTGTAAACCTATAAACCCTATAAACATACACACATTGTCTCCTGTCCAGTAAACAGCTCACAATCCAATTTCATTAACTACAGCTTAGGCCAGTGGTTTCAAATTTCAGAATTAATCATCAGTGCTGAATCATATTACAGGTTTTTTTCTTTTTAAGTCTTAAGTAAACTATTTCATGTGCTTTGTGTTTTTCTACAAAATAAGCATGACTATCATTTTCATCACCCATGTTTCTGTTCTTGGTATCCTGCCGTGGAACTTAGTGTCACTGCTGTCTTGCCAAGCTGCTACTTCTTTCCACAGGAAGTGATAGAGACTGTGTGAGCCTTAAAATCCAAGAGTGCAAAGAGTTAACATTCATATACGACTGCGCCGAACATGTACTTATATTGTAGAATGCCCAGGAGAGAGAGGAGGTGAGGGGACAGTTGGCTTAGGTTACCAAAACTGTAACTTTCTCTGTTGAAGTCGAGCATTGGGCACTTTTGAGGTTTATTTTTTCCAGGAATGCTGTTAAATGTAGTTTCTGTTTACCTCTTTTTCCATTGCAGACTAGCCTTATCTCAGATTGTAATGTTAATAAACTTACCATATATTGCCATAATTTATTTTAATCAGATTGAAATATACTGTTTTGCAGTGTGTCTATATATGTAAATGGTGTACAGTCTAAATAGTTTTGTAATTACTTTATTGCTGGAAACGTGTACAATCCCTCAGAACCTGTACATCATGAAGAGTTCTATACAAAATGAAACTGAATTTTAATTGAAGGCTAGTTTGCCATTCATTAAAATTAGGCAATTGGAGTTTTGGCCGATTAAATTTGTCAAATCATTACTAGAAATGAAAAAGTAAACATTTCCATTCACTTTAATAAATCCATGAATTCAGAGGAAAGAAATAGAAAAACAAAAAATATTCTGTATTATTTTGGTGGGTCTAGCCATTTTAATGTAAACTGACTGATACATGTTATATATCAATGGGGATTTTAATTATTCAGCAGAAAATTATTTATACATGTAACTTTTAGACTTCATAATGTTAACAATTATTTGGCAGTTGCCATTTCTTTACAGTTTCATGAACTCTAAACATGATTCATATTTTTAGTGTTTTTAATAACTTTTTATCGTAAAGAACAAATTCATATGTAAGTGCAGCCTGTTTATTGCTTAATGAAACAAACTTACATTCCAGTTCTAGTATTGTGTGAGTTAAAGTCACATGGTAATTGATATTAAAATCTGGTAAAATTTAGGTACACTAAAAAAAAGAATGTGGTATAAAGAAAACCTTTGTAAATTAATAATATATGTATGTTTAATTTGATTTTAATGTGTATTATAAGAACCACAAAGGATGCAATATCTAAATATTTTTCCAACAGTAAAAGTTAAGCATTAACAGTCATTGCCTTCTCTGTCTCTATTGTGTGATTTATGGAAGTAGGCAAAACAATCAAATAAGACCTCACTATAAGGCACAGTGCCTATATTTTATGCTAGGTTACAGTATAAAAACAATATTTGACTTAGTCACTTCAAATAATTCCTTTTTCTAGGACTGTTTTATTTCCAAATGGGTAGATGTTTATTAGTATATTTTAGTATGAAGGATCCTTGTTTGTGTCCGAACCTTTAATATAAACCAGACTGTTTCAACTGGAACTCTTCATGAAAGATCTAACTTTATTTTGAGGTTCAGTCATGGTCTCTATATATTGGCTACAGTTTTATTTGTAGTTGATTTTCAGTTTGCAGCAAAGAGTGAATTTCAGATGTCTAAATCTGGTGACTACGAACAAACGAAATAGGGAATAATGTGTATACTGCAGATAGCATAGTTGCATTTTGGACAATTTTTTATTTCAGAAGCAATCAGCTTCCTACATTTTCTTTAAGTTTATGTACACATAGATGTTAAGTATCTAGGTAGTACCTCTGATGGCTGAAAATGTTTGTCATGAGTGCTGACATGCTATATTGATGCTGCAACAGCATTGTTAAAAGCTTTGGTCAATTTAGCTTTACTGCGATAAATCTGAACGTCTGAAAAGCATTTCATTTGAACTACATCTGTTGAATGGTCACTTATGAGCAGTTTAATTTCATTGTCAACAGACATGCTACTGAGTATCTTTTTGTTTGTTCAAATTGGTGACTCAGATTTTGGTAGACTAATTTTTGATGACATAGTCCCAGCCTGATTGTAGCCCTCTCAATCAGGATGTTTACATGCTTGTACAAAACCGGATTACAGAGAATAAATTGATTTAGGCAGAAACCTGACTTCTTAAAAATCTGCCTTTACATGGGCAAGTAATCTTCAGGAGTTCTCAAATGTCAAATACTCCAATGTCATTAAACTGCACAAAACAGATTTAACCGTTACCATCGGCCACCATGAATTTGAAAATAAGCATGACACCTGTGCTAAATTTCTTGTGTTTCAGAAGTATTTTTAGTCAAATTGACACACTCTTTTCTGCTTGGTTGTGCAGTTGAGCCCTTCAGCTTACCCAGTATGAGTGCTTCTTGCCTTAGAGTCACTGTTGCTGAAATGATAGCAACACAAGTAATTTTACTTCAGTAAGATATGCATTAGGTTACTCGTTAGTTTGAAAAGCAATTGGACTACTTAATGCATGTTACTTTTAATGTGTTTCCCTACTGCTGTCAAGATTGTGTTGCTGAGTTTAGCACATTCAGCTCATCAAAATTTCTGAAATATTGAGACAGATTATTTCAGCCTGGAGAAGGAATAAAGTGAACACCCAAATATTTGTCACTGGAAATGTATTTTGTGGATGCTTCTACCCGTAGGTGCTGAAAGCATGTGTGAAGCAAATATATGTGGTGGCTGACAGAGTGCAATGGACGTGCACAGACTACAAAACTCTTAAAAGTAGCCCAGTTAAGGATTTACATGGCCACATATTGGGTTATTCGCAGGGTGGTCTGCCTCTGTTAATCAGGCCAATATCCCGATCTTTCTAACTGAAATAAGGTCTCACATGGTATTTTAGAAATCAAGTTTATTTGAATAACTGGGTTATTAAAGTGTATATAAATGCACTGAATAGATGGTTGACCACTTATTGATTACAGGGGCTGCATGACTTGTAGCTTTTATCTACAATATCTGCAACCAATAGGTCATTATAAGCTGGATCATACCATTGTCTGAGCTACAGAGACCCAGCAATAACTTTTCTACCAATTGTTGTCTTCCAGTATGAAGAAATTAAACATCTTGCATAATCAATTTGGCTGCTTCCGTAGATTCCAGCTCAGTTTAAAACACCAGCTCATGGTAGTAGTAGCTTGAGTGTGGCAGATGTAGCAGTGTTAACCAACAAAAAGCATGGTCTGGTGTATTTCTTGTAGCACATATTATTTGTCTTATGTTTAGTGTCGTTTGCAGAGACTTAATGCCATGTAGTAATTTAAGATGTTTTCTGTATTTTATGCGGGTAATTATGCACATTCCTCTACATCTGCTTTTCCCAGACTTCTGGTTCCAATTCTTTCTCATAACAGTAAAATCCTCTAAATTTATAGCTGAGTCAGGGTCTGTTCCAGTTAGCTACGTTTCAGAAAGTAGGCCAAACAGTACTGATGTTATTCCACAGATACTATATTATGTACAGATTTGTAACCCATTTCTTTATTCCTAGTTCTCTGTAAAGTCCCAAATATGATCAATGGTGATGATTGTCTAACATTTTTTTTATCTGATTTTGTAATCCTCCTTTTTCTACCATGTGTCCATGCTCTAATTTTCTTGTCTTTGCTACATTCCTGAAGCATTTAAAAAAAATCTGCATAACAGAGAGGCTCAAAATATGGTGAATGTTACCCTTAGATTTACATTACTTACACTGGTAAAAAGCCTGGGTAGATGTCTGGAACACGTCACGAGGAGAGTATTTAAAAATGAGAAAACATTTGCGAAGGCATAAAGTTAAAAATAAAATTGGAAAATTTTAAGTACATCTCATTTTAATCCGAATAAACTTAACAAAAAATAAAAGCAACCAATCAAAGAATACAAAAGAAAAACACATTGGACTAAAAACATACAGGAGAGACACACACCTTCACAGCTGCATATAAATGCAAAATACAATACAGAAGATTAGCTGCAGATTTAAGTCTATTTACTTATTCATTAAGACACACAGTAGACATTTTATGGTTTTGGTTGCAGCAGCTATTTCTCTGAAATTAGTTGTCTAATTTAGACAAACCATTTTAGAGACTCCTGTTGTACAGTGAATTACGGGATTCATACAATGAAGCATCTCAGTTGAAGTTTTGCACTGTGGTAAGCTGCAAACTCGTGTACTCTGGCACAGAAGAGTCCACTTTGTGGCGTGAGATAAGTGGAAAGCTCCATCCGTCAGCCACGTGGAGCCTCATCTCTGAACACAGTATGAGTGTTGCACTTCCCTGGTGATCTCTATCTCTCTTTGTCAGCCTCTGCTTTCTTCTGCACAGTGTCACCATTACATTTAGAGAATGCTTAAATATATTTTTATTATCATTATCATTTCACAGCAGAATACATAAGTGTATTGATCTTTTTCAGTTTCCATTTCCTTTTATTGCTAATACAGTGAATAGTGATGTAAAAGCCTTTATGGACTGAGAACATTTGGCTGTAAATGCAACCAGCAAGCAGAGAAAGTAATAATGGTGCTTAAACTCAAGTGATGGTAAACAATTACACAGTACCAGATAGATTCACAGTGCTATACTTTCTGCTGCATTATGGCTGAATGCATAAAACTATGGTAGAGCTGCTGCGATAAAACAATGGCATCCTCTAAACATTTTTGTCGAATGGCACACAAGACTGCTGCCACTCTGTTTTTAAGTAGGCTAATCATGACGGCAGCTGCACCATATTCAGTAAAAGAAAGTTCCTCCAAATATCAGGAAGAAATTCTTATCTATGTTGGAAAGTCTGAAAGTGTTTTTTTGGTCATTGTGTGGTGTTCCACAACAGTGCTAACTCAATGCAAGAGGAAGCACACTGGAAGTATAGGCCACGACAACACAATACTATAAGTAACACACTTCTGATTTTCCCCGTGGGATTAATAAAGTTTATCTAATCTAATCTAATCTTACACTTTTTTATCTTTTTGACAGTAGTTCTTTTAGTATTGTGAAGCACATTAAATTGAGGAATTCAATTCATGCAGATAAATTGTATGTTAAATGCACTTGTTATTCGCCACCATTATCATTTGTGAGCACACTACATGGGTTAGCTAAATACAATAGACTAGTCTGTTAAATAAACTTGTTTCATATATTTCAGGCACAGTTGCATTTTCACCACTTGCTCATATATTTACAGTCATATGAAAAAGCATGGGAACCCCTCTTAATTCTTTGGATTTTTGTTTATTATTGGCTGACCTTTCAAAGTAGCAACTTCCTTTTAATATACTGTATGACACGCCTTATGGAAACAGTAGTATTTCAGCAGTGACATTAAGTTTATTGGATTAACAGAAAATATGCAATATGCATCATAACAAAATTAGGTGCATAAATTAGGGCACCCCAACAGAGATATTACATCAATACTTAGTTGAGACTCCTTTTGCAAATATAACAGCCTCTAGACACTGTCCTCCTATAGCCTTTGATGAGTGTCTGGATTCTGGATGGAGGTATTTCTGACCATTCTTCCATACAGAATCTCTCCAGTTCAGTTAAATGTGATGGCTGTCAAGCATGGACAGCCTGCTACAAATCATTCCATAGATTTTCGATGATATTCAAGTCAGGGGACTGTGACGGCCATTCCAGAACATTGGACTTCTCCCTCTGCATGAATGCCTTTGTAGATTTCGAACTGTATTTTGGGTCATTGTCTTGTTGGAATATCCAACCCATGCGTAACTTCAACTTTGTGACTGATGCTTGAACATTATCCTGAAGAATTTGTTGATATTGGGTTAAATTTATCTGACCCTCGACTTTAACAAGGGCCCCAGTCCCTCAACTAGCCACACAGCCCCACAGCATGATGGAACCTCCACCAAATTTGACAGTAGGTAGCAGGTGTTTTTCTTGGAATGCCGTGTTCTTCTTCCGCCACGCAAAGGGCTTTTTGTTATGACCAAATAACTCAATTTTTGTCTCATCAGTCCAAAGCACTTTGTTCCAAAATGATTCTGGCTTGTCTAAATGAGCATTTGCATACAACAAGCGACTTTGTGCGTGGCGTGAGTGCAGAAAGGGCTTCTTTCTCATCACCCTGCCATACAGATGTTCTTTGTGTAAATTGCGCTGAATTGTAAAACGATGTACAGATACACCATCTGCAGCAAGATGTTCTTGCAGGTCTTTGGAGGTGATCTGTGGGTTGTCTGTAACCATTCTCACAATCCTGCGCATATGCCACTCCTGTATTTTTCTTGGCCTGCCAGACCTGGGTTTAACAGGAACTGTGCCTGTGGCCTTCCATTTCCTGATTACATTCCTTACAGTTGAAACGAACAGTTTAAACATCTGAGATAGCTTTTTGTAGCCTTCCCCTAAACCATGTTACTGAACAATCTTTGTTTTCAGATCTTTTGAGAGTTGCTTTGAGGATCCCATGCTGTCACTCTTCAGAAGAGAGTCAAAGGGGAGCACAACATGCAATTGACCACCTTAAATACCTTTTCTCATGATTGGACATTCCTGTCTATGAAGTTCAAGGCTTAACGAGCTAATCCAACCAATTTGCAAATAATCAGCATTGAGCAGTTAGATGCATTCAAATCAGCAAATTACAAGGGGACCCAAATTTTTGCACAACCAGTTTTTCACATTTGATTTAATTTCATACAACTAAATACTGCTTCACTAAAAATCTTTTTTCGGAAAACACCGCAGTACTCAGATGTTCCTAGGAAATGAAAGACATACCACTGTTATCTTTTTTGTTGAAAGTAGAGTACAGGCATGAGGGGTTTCCAAACTTTTCATATGACTGTATGTCAGAGCTGACAATGTGTAACTCTTAAACTGTTACCTCATGGATCCAAAAGCAAGCTATTTATCGGCGGTTGCCAAAATTTAGCAGTAATAACATTCTGTATAATCATAGGTTAGATTTATTAAGTTATTTTTAGGTATTTTCTCCAATCATTAAATTGCAGATAAATCACATTCAATAAGCAACCAGGCTGATTCAGAAAGATGTATTTTTTTCTGTAGCGCAGTTGACCCAAACTGAAAGAAAGTTTGTGGTACAGCAACTTGCAGCTGTGCTTCTGTGAAGGGCCACTGAGGGGAAGTTATCTTTTTTGTCAAGGCACAGGTTGTACCGCAGTTTAGATTGCCAAGTGCACAGACCATACAGCACAGAAAAATCTTAGTTTTAATGTTATAAAGGTATGACAACAAGCCCATCTTAACCAAAATGGTTCAAGGCTCTTTCCATGTCCTCTCTTAAGTTAATGCAGAAAACCTGATGACTGTCCCGCCACTCTTGTGTCCACAGAAAGGAGCCCCCCAGAATGCCACATGCAAGTGTTAACCTACTGGTTAAGAGATCCATTAGGTTGCTTTTGAAAATGTGAAAAAATGCAGACAAACATATTAATAATAATGGTAATGATAATAATAACAATGCATTTTATTTATGGAGTGCCTTTCCTATGCTCAAAGTGCTTAACAGCAAGAATTTAAAATGGCTCAATGGAATTACACACATATATTCTGCCCTGCTGTAATCATTTTTTTATAAATAAAAAATACTTAAATGTGGTGATGACAATAACAAACTATAATATTTTTAAAAAATGCTCTTTGAGCAGTAAATGCCCCTTCAGGACAAAGTGTGAAGCGGTACCAAAGTCTTCAGAGCAAATATGAACTGTTACTGCAAAGTTTAATATATAATTATTTATTGCTGTGTGATTGCAAAAGTATAAAATATTGGCTTTTACCTCAAGTCTTCTCTTCAAGAGTTGAGTTGCCGATCTCCTGCAATTTGATGTCAAGTGGTATCATTTAAACTTTACAAACATTTCTAAGCTGCTTTATTCCAAATATGCCTTGCGCTATATTTATGATTTCTATGAATAACATCTATCTCAATTTAAGATGAATTTTCTTAAAATACATATGATATGTCAGAGTGGATCCATTGTTAACACTGTGGCCTAAAATGACCCAAAAGCTTATGTGGGGAACAGCCCGGACACAGACAGGTAGACATGATGTTTAAACCACACACGTTTATTCACAACTACTATTTACACTTATCGTGAGCACAAACCCAGGGCTGCAGCACCAATCACCCCTCAAGTCCTTGGCCACACGCACAATGCCTCCTCTCAGTCTCTGGTCTGCCTCCACTCCTCTCCACCAAGCTTCGTCCACTTCCACCCGACTCTTGCCCCTGACTGGAGGGAGGGGGCCCCTTTTATTCACCCCGGAAGGACTCCAGGTGTATCCTGAGGGCTCCTGTAGCCACACCCCTGTGTGGCGGAAGGTCTGTTGGCATATCCGGAAGTCCTCCGGGTGTCCCCAATACTCTTCCCCCCAGTACTTCCGGGTGTGGCAGAAGTGCTGAGGTCCAGGGCTCCCAAGGCATCGGGGTGCCCCCTGGTGGTGACGACGGGCCCCTACAGGGTTGAGCTTCCAAGCTCTGTACCCGTGGTCCCCAAGGCAACCAGGGAGGACGCCGTCTCGTGTCCTGGAAGAGGCACAAGCCCTCCTCCGCTCTTCCTGGGCATCCTGGCCGGGTGACAAACCCAGCCGGGTGCCATACTTAATTATTTGGTCTTCTTGCAAGTTGGGCTGCTGGCACCAAGTTAAGTTAATAAATCCAAAAAATATCATTTTATACTATATGCTTTTTGACTTAAATATTTAATTAATAACAGTGTTGTCTTTTTCTTATTCTTGTTGGGAGTTGTTTTAGTTGTGTTTTTTTTCATATCCTGTTTTCAGATTCAAAGTTTTCAAATTCTGCATTTCAGATTAATCAATAAATATTCAAATAAAGCATTCATTCATATGGACTTTAGAATTATATGGGCAAAATTAGTTGTTAGATTAATTGATTAACTGATAAAATAGTTGATAGATTAATAATTTGCAAAATAATTGTTTGTGGCAGTCCTAAACTGTGATGTATGTTTTTACTTTGTTGTATATAGCCATTTTATTATTATTTATAAAACAATAATCTGAAGAAGGTAATGAAAGAAAATATTAACTATAGGTTGTAAATGTAGACTCAGTAAAAGTCTTCACCCTGCTTACACTCCTGATAAGAAAATGTTTTTCTACATGCTATTGTCCCTGTGGAATTTCCTTGATCTCTGGAAAGTGTGATGAATAAGCAGACTGCATATGTACTTGTACAACTATTATCTTCCAGATTGAATTGACAGAATAAATGCAATTCAATTTTTTGTTTAAATATGGTGGAAACAAAATTGTTTAAAAGGATGCATTCCTCAGTATCTAGGGTGATGATATTTTACAACGAAACCTGATTAATACTGTCATGTAGCTTTGTGTGCTGGTTTGTTTTTTTACGTTCTTTCTTTCCCTGATGACTCATTTCTTTATAGATTCTGCTCAGTTCATTGTGTGGGTTAGCATGCATTTTTGTCAAGGTCAGTGCTCCACATTAGCCAGGAACATTCAAAACTTCCTGCATTAATTAGGTAGCTGTATCTCTTATTCCTGTCTCATAATATAAAAGTTTGAAAATACATAGGGAATTCAAAACTTTTTTTTGGTGTTTTACATGTTGTTAAGTATATATTGTAATTAACATTTTGAGAGCAGCTGTATAAGCAGTGACTACATGTGGATACTTGGGTGATAACATTATACCCTTATTTTTGCAAGGATCAATAGAAGTGGCAGTATTGGAAAATAATCCATGGCATGCTACAATGAAACATTCTGACAGTTGTAGATAGATATCGGTATAATGTGTTTCTATATACTTTTCAGACTGAATTTTTTTTTACTAACTACAAATGTATTGTGATTAATTGTGCAAACAGGCACACCTCTTATCAATCAACACTCTTGTTAGTGCAGTACATCTCAAAGGGATTCAATAATAGGTACTCACCTCGCTGACTTAAACCAATTAAAGTGCAGCTTCTTTGTCACTCATTCAGTCAAACCACCACCACCTAGCAAATGTAAGACAAGATGACATGTTTTTATATTCTCTCTCCCACTTTCAGATCGCCAACTTTAAACATACATATTTTCAACCCTGCTTAATCAAATACACAATCACGGTGTGGCAGGACCCAGCACCGACACATCTATCAAGATGAACAGCACTTCATTCTGGGTAATATTCTTAAAGGAGTAGGCTCTCTTATTACATACAGTTCACATACAAGTCCATACTCAAAATCATTACCATTCAGCTACTAATAACCAGCGTAAAATCATTTCTTTTTGCTTGCACATTTTCATACGTTATGATAGGACATATTTAATATTTAAATGTGTTTGCAAATCTTTTTTTATTTTCTCAAAATCCTTAATACAAGAAAACCTTTGCCTTTGTCTTGTACACCATATCAAACAGTTTATCGCCCACTCCTAATTTTATTGTTGTTGTGTGCTGCTTCCTTTTGTGCATTATTTGTGTTGTCCTGCAGGAAAAATACAATGAGAAAGAATGTGTGGCTTGCATGTGTCCCAAAATGTTCCGTACACACGTATTTTTGTCTTGTGCTACTTTATGAACTCTGTTCTCAGCTGCTTGAAAAACAAGACCCCTCAATGGTAATAGTGCAGTTCCTTTAGAAAATAAAGCCAAGTCCAAATTAATTTAAAGCCAGTATAACAAACATATTCAGGAGTCTTAAGAATTTGGAAAACAAAGAAAGGAAAAAATTCTGACCCTTGGATCTAATTGAAGTCTTTTTTTTTCTTCAAAATCACAGCAGAAATCTTTACAGAGAATTGTACAGCCTTGCTGTATATTCATGCCGACTTGGCAGTCTGATTTTAATCCTTTAAGCTTCCCTACTGCATAATAAGGGACTTGAGTGTCTGAGTGTTTAAGATGTTTTTTTTCGGCTTTGATGGAAAAAGCAAAAAAAGGTCAAATTTAAGGTGTCATGTTTGTATAGCAGTAAATATAGAAGTTGTGTGAGAACCTTTCATTGATTTTTTTTAAATAAAATGTTAATCCATCCATCCATTTTCCAACCCGCTGAATCCGAACACAGGGTCACGGGGGGTCTGCTGGAGCCAATCCCAGCCAACACAGGGCACAAGGCAGGAACCAATCCTGGGCAGGGTGCCAACCCACCGCAGTCCAAGTACTGGCCGAGCCCGAGTGTGTTTAGCTTCTGAGATCAGATGAGATCGAGCGCTTTTACACTGGTCTGGCTGTAAGCTAAAATGTTAATTTGTATATTTAATAGTGCATTCAGTACCTTTGACCTATAGGATAATATTACATAAAGACTACAATACCACTGTCATGGACTGATCCCTTCTAATAACTGCTCCTACCTAACACACAGTTTAGCAAAGTTAAGCAGTTTCTCACCATGACCCTGAAGAGAAAAAAAAAACTCGTTTAGAAAATTGGATTGGTACAGTCTTAAGATTCTGATATCAGTGACCAAAGATTTAACTTGTTTAAATGCAGAAAACCCCATGGCAAATCACACTGTATAAAGGCAATAGGAAAGGCGAAGATATAACAGTCAGCATTTTGCAAATTGTCTGAAGGAAAAGATGCTTATCTGAGGAGGCCTTCTGTCCTTGGAACACTTAAAGCGAAGCTACACTAACATCTTGAAAATCAGCTGCAGACTCTTACACTGACTTCTTTTCCAGCTGGTTTTCTATACTTGTTATTTCTTTCAAATGTTAAATTATGCTTGAGGCAGCTTTTCTTTCCTGCTTTTCAGTAGAGTTTGAAAATCTTAACAAGCTTTATACAGTTCTGAACTATTCCTATTGATTGCGTAGTAAATTTTTATGTAGTATACTGGTTGAAACCTTGTTTCTAATAAGGCTTTGAGGTAAAAAAAAGTTGCAAAGGCTTACTCAGCCTCTTTGATGAAGCCCTGATTCTGACAGCCTGCATGTTTCTTATTAAAATAAAAAGACAACGCATATCCTGTCATGCCACAAGCATTTTCACATTGCTTGTCTCAGCAGTTTAATTCTTTCTTGCATGTTGGCCTTTTCTGAACAAGAATAGTGCTCTTCAAAGCTTCATAAAAATGAATAAGTAGCACACAACTAATGGTTGTTCTTTTGCCTTTCTCCTTACTCTGTACTTTTAATTTGTTTCATTTGCAATTTCAACAACACTTACAAAAATACATGAATGTATGCTGTTTGCATGTTATGACTCCAGATTCTTAAAAAACACAATCAAAAATGTAAGCTGTTCTACTGGGCGAAAACATTGCTAGTGTATGATGCTAATATAACATATTAGGAACAATTGTTTTTAACTACCTTGATTCAAAACAGTCCATATGTTGAACTTGATAGTAGGGCTCTATTCCATATTAGTTTTTAGGAACTGATTCACTGATGTTTTCCACTGGCTGTAAAGTAATACAGCAAACCTCAGGTTTTCCTATAAAATGGGGGTGAGGGGTCATCCCATTTGTGTAATTTATACCAAAAAGTAGTATGATTGGTGAAATACTGATACCCAGCCCCTTTTCAAACGCACTAGCCTGGAGGTGAGTGCCAAGGCAACACATTTCAAATAACAGTATATTATGTATGTTATTTTTATTTTGAATTTGTTGTTTAATATTGGGCGGCACGGTGGCGCAGTGGGTAGCGCTGCTGCCTCGCAGTTGGGAGATCTGGGGACCTGGGTTCGATTCCCTGCGTGGAGTTTGCATGTTTGCATGTTCTCCCCGTGTCTGCGTGGGTTTCCTCCGGGCGCTCCGGTTTCCTCCCACATTCCAAAGACATGCAGGTTAGGTGGATTGGCGATTCTAAATTGGCCCTAGTGTGTGGTTGGTGTGTGGGTGTGTTTGTGTGTGTCCTGCGGTGGGTTGGCACCCTGCCCAGGATTGTTTCCTGCCTTGTGCCCTGTGTTGGCTGGGATTGGCTCCAGCAGACCCCCGTGACCCTGTGTTTGGATTCAGCGGGTTGGAAAATGGATGGATGGATGGATGTTTAATATTGGTACCTTCAGTTAATTTATCAATAATTCACACCCATCTGTATTTGATATGTAGTTTCCTTTTCACTGCTAGTAGACTATAGTAGCTTCACGAGTAACAGTTAAATTGTCAATGACATGTATTTGTACTGAAGATGAATGGTTATCTTATTAGTACACTGTTAAACTTAATAAAGAATTTCTGTTTACTATGTCATGGCTCTATTCAAAAGAGTCCCTGTAACTTGCCTTCCAGTTCTAAGTTCGGTTGGCCATGAGCAGGGAGTAGCTTGTCACTTCTTTGGCTGTCCTTTGAATCACTTAGGGTATCAGTGCCATCCTTTAGAAGTCTTTCTGTCATCCTATCAGAGTTACTTTTGTCAGTTCCATATATTTTTACGTACTTGTGTATCATTAGTATTTCCTTGGCTACCTACCTTCCTTTAAGTGACATAGGATTTCACCTTTTGCAGCCACTGAATAGCTTAGGGATGTTCTACTTTTCTTCTGTCCTCACCAGCACCCTCTATGTCTTGTTTTAATGCCCACAGAGTAACATCATCTGGCAGACCATTTAAATAAAGAAAGTTTGCTGCCTCCTGGAGGGCGAGCGCTCCAATTACCAGTGTGGGTTCCCATTTGAATTACAGAGCTCCCAGGGCCCATCCGCTGAGGTCACTTTTCCTATACCTTTTCAGCCTTGGCAACACTTTGCCAGACAGGCTAACTGTCACAGCTTGTCCAAGTAATATACACTGCTGATAACTCTTGTGGCAAATAATATATAATGATTAACTGGAGAATAAGGAAATATTCTGATGCAGGTTCCATTATTTTCTGAGTTAATGACTCCTTGAAAGCACAATGAAGGTTAATGTGAAGCATGTTTATTATTAATTTTGTCAATCCCCTTGGATTTGGCCACACTCCCATATTCTGGTTTAATAGGTCTGCAACAAGACTTTAAAAAATCTAGTGGAAAAATACAGCAATGCAGGAAAAAAAAATAAAATCAGCAGTGCAGACATCTGCTGGCTTTGATTCACAGAGGTGGAAGCCAAGCCTGTTGTATTTATAGTGATGAGGAAATTGTAATGCAGATAACAGTCTGGTTTGTTTATTATTAATCTGTAAACTCAAGGTAAGGTCACTGTATAAAACAACATGCACTGTGCATTGTTTACACCACAGGTGCAGCCTCACTACAACTGGATGACTGAGGATTTGAGAACAAGTAAATTAAAAAGCAGTATGTGTAAAAAATAAATCTTTTCTTGCCAAAGTTTTAATTAAACGCAGTTGAATGTATTCATATTAAGTGTACTTCAATTTATTAGCCCAGTCTGCTGTACAATAATGTTACATGCAATATAAGAAAGAAATGCTCCATAAACACAAAGATAATAAGATTGGAACAGAAACAGAAAAACACCATGTTCTTCTTAGTTCTACATGTAATCCTTCTTGCCATGTTTTTTAAAAGTAATTGTCGGG
Organism: Erpetoichthys calabaricus; assembly: GCF_900747795.2. Lineage (NCBI taxonomy): Eukaryota > Metazoa > Chordata > Cladistia > Polypteriformes > Polypteridae > Erpetoichthys > Erpetoichthys calabaricus. Next base: position 12,068,530 of record NC_041407.2, read on the forward strand.
TTATAAGTGAAAATTTTAACAGCCTGATGATAAAGTGAGTAAAGTGAACAGCAAACTAGACGAAATTCAGACTGTGTGGATACTGTAAAGTGGAACACTACAATCAGGAACAACATATTGTATCTTTAATATTACTTTTTAAATGTAAATGAAAATGGATGTAATTTCATATCTTTTCCTTCAAATGCTGAGGCTGTTTCTTTTATTAGGTCATTTTCTTTTATTATGTTGAATTGGATTGTTTTACAGCAAATAAAGTTTAGACTTACTGTATATCAACTGATTACCAGTTTATGTAACAAAAAGGTGTCTGATTCTGTTAAACACATGTTTACAAAAGCAATATTTTTAAATCCTAGTCAGAATTCAGAATTGTTATAAATGTTGACTGTATTCACAAACTTGGACAACCAAGAATGCATGACGCTGACCTTTACATGTGTGACCCAGGGACCCAGTGATGTCATGTGCTACACACTTCTGGTTGTCAAGTCACAGAAACAAAATGGTGGCACCCATACAAAAACAAAAAGGTACCATGGGAGAACCAAATTCAGTTTTAACATAAGTTAAAATATACTTCTAATAAATAAATAAATTTGCCCATTGGATTCCTTGATCTCTAAAACCACACAAGTGACAATATTTTTAAAGACCAAGGAACAGCTGTAAATTATTAAAAATATAAGCCAGTTCATGACATAAAGGGCAAGACTATAGGAGACTAAAATGTTTATAACGTTTTATTACTATATGAAATTGCTTGTAAACACAGGGCAAAGGCCCCATCCCTGTTTTAAGTCACTGGTGTTAATCATACTGTACATGCATTGTCAAAGCTGCTTAATCAACAACAAGTTATTTTTTGTGTAATGCGCTTGTCTGAATACAGGAACAGAGTGCTGTGAACAATTCTCAGAATACAAGTATAGATTATACTAACTACTAAATACTGAACTGGTACACAAATAAATGCAAATTTGTTAAAACACACAGAGAACAAAGTAGAAACTGATTAAATGTTAATGGAAACCATCAATGTCTCATTATTAATTAACTGATAAACTGCAGACAGTTGACAGCAGTGAGATTAAATTTGCAAAACAGAAAGTCAGAAACAAAGTCACAGTCCTGGAGACCTTGGCCAACTTGGCCGCCTACCCGCTCTTGGGTTTTCTATACTGGAGTCTGTGCTGGCTGTCCAATCCATTGCATGGGTCCAAAGCCAGCGTCAACTCAGCAACCAGGCAGAACCCTACATCACGCCAGGTACTATTATTAAAGGGTGGGGGTAGGGGTGTGCTTTACGTATTGCATACAGTGCACATACAAGATATGTTTTCTGCAGCATGCACAGATCTGTACCTTTTGTGTTAGGATCTGTTTTACATTTAAATGTGTGTGCAAGTTTTTCACTAATTTACAGCATACCATTAATAACTTTTTTTAAAAAATCCATACCGCAAGAAGAATTAAATCCAGTACACCATATCAGCTTGTTTATCGGCCACACCTGGAGTGCACACATTCTTTATACAGCATGGGACTTTAGTGGTGATGGGGGAGATTCATATGAACAAAAGCAGTTTCGTTATTTATACTAAAAAAAGTACATAATTACAATGAGCACACTACAGTTTGAATGGGTTACAAATTGTTGTAAAACTTTGTTTTCTAATCTTAAGATGTTAAAATATCATTCAGAGGAAATCATTTACTGTAGATTTGTGCCATGTGCCTGACTTCACAGGTTCAATTACTGTAAAATATATTGGAATTACTGATTTAGTCAACTTTCTTTTTCACGTTAATAAGGTTTTGTACAGCTGTTCTTCGAGATACTTTGTTTAAGCAGTATTTCTGTTTTAATCTTGTATATTTTTATTTTAAATTTCAAATGTCATTTGAATGAGTCTTTATTTTTCCACTCTAGTCATCTAAAAGTTCTTCAAAAATAGTTTTTTCTTTAGACGTTGTTTGTGAGAATTGTATCCGTTTTCCACCTTCACTTTGTTTATCTCCAACCCCAGTCAAAACAATTCTCAGCAGGATTTTACTGCTGAATCATAAGTTGGCAATTGACTTTACATTGTTTTACAGAACTAGTAAATGAAAAGAGTCTGGTACAGAAGGTCTATTTTCTAAGTTTTTCTTAAATTCTTTAATGTGTTAGCAGAATAAATAAACCAAAATACCAACCTCAGCATTAATGCATTTCAGGTTTAATGTTTGGCTACTAAAAATGTCAGTATTTTCTGTAGGTAGTTAATTTTGAAACGAAAGAACCATTAATTAACATGTGTAGGTGTGCTTCTTTTCATGTTTTTAATGGGGGTGTTTTTTAACTTGCTTTATTGCTATATGTAACAGAGCTAACAATGTATCATGACATTTAATTATTGTACTATTGAATTTTGGGCGGCACAGAAGCGCAGTGGTAAGGTGGTCGGGGTTCACATCCTGGATCCTTCCTGCTTGGAATTTGCATGTTCTCCTTGTTTTTTTCCCACAGTCCAAAGCCATACAGATAGATGGATTAGCAATACTAAACAGGCCCTGGTGTGTGCATGTGTGTGTGTCTGTGTGTTCATCGTGTAATGGACAGGACGCCAGTCGAGGGATTGTTCCAGCCTTGTGGCCTGTGCCTGCTGGGATGTGCTCCAGCTTCCCTCCAATCCTGCTCAGGATGTAGCTAGTTGGAAAATGGATATACTATTGAATTTTCAGTAATATGTATCATACAGTACAAAGTTGCTTAACTTGATATATGGTTATTCAAATTATAAAGCTACCTAGCTGCTATGTCTTTATTTGTGAGGTCTAAAGTGAAGAAAATGTGGTAATTTGTTGGGAGTTTAGGTTCTTAACTTTTCACTTAGAAAGAACTTATTAAACCCATTGCAATAATAAGGGGAAAGAACTAGCATTTGAACCCTTTACTGTTCCAGGTCACGTTTGAAAAATAAAGGAAGGCCTACTGTGTATGATTTAAGTAGTTTCTTACCAATCACTGTCTAGGCTATTGATATTTATTCACCATGTGTGCTTCATGTAGTTGTATTGAACATACGACTAAATACCAACCCCGGTACAAAGAAATTCTGTGTAAGGTGTGCCAATGTTCATGTATTTCATTTCCAGTTTTGTCAGTTATGATGTTAGTACAGCTACATGAAGCAAAAATGTATTTATTAAGTGGATTTGATGGTAGATGGATGTATACAGTAGTTTAATTTATTTTTATGTACAGTGTATGAATATAATTTTTAGTATAAAAAGATGTGTATAGTATGATGTAAGTGCATACATTGGCTTAATTTGATGCAGAACCTCTAGAGGCATGTAACAAAAAAAGTCTGTTCTGTGCGCTGCACTGCAACCAGCTCTCTTCCCATTGACAGATAGTTAGTACTTTATTAACGCCTAAGTGAAAATGTGTGTGATCTAAAATAGCAGAGACCAAAAAATGAGCATATATATAGTTTAGGGGTCTAATCAAACACAGACCCTGAAGGGCCACAGTGGCTACTGACTTTTGTTCCAACCAAAATTAGTGTTTTGTCTTCTAATGGAACACACTTCTTTGCCTTAAATACCTGTATAATTGACTTGCTTTGTCTGTTTTCTTTAACCTGCAACCAAACAATAATAAGATGCAAAATGAGCTAAAAGATGACCAGGTTATTCAGACTCGGCTCCTTACAGGATACCAATCTAACTCCAACCAATTTCTTAAAAAGAAGATAATTCTTGTAGTTAACGAAACCTGTTATTTAATATATTATCTTGTTACTGCTATCATTCTGCTATAACAGACATATAAATCAAAAAAATATTTGAACAATATAATTTAATATATAAATCCACCATCAAAATGGTTTGTGGAATATAGCAGATCTCAGAGTATCTCAGAGTCTTTTCCCCAGTATTTTGTTGAAAGAGATATTGTATGAGAGACACACAGGCACATCTCATTGTTATGGATAGTAGTTAAGGGCGAAAAAACAGGGGTTCTGAACCTTAAAAAGAAAGGAAGTGTTCTCTGTTAGCAGCAGTAATTGGTAACTACAGTTAGGTCCATAAATATTTGGACAGAGACAATTTCTTTCTAATTTTGGTTCTGTACATTACCACAATTAATTTTAAATGAAATAACTCAGATGCAGTTAAAGTGCAGACTTTCAGCTTTAATTCTGTGGGGTGAACAAAACGATTGCATAAAAATGTGAGGCAACTAAAGCATTTTTTTAACACAATCCCTTCATTTCAGGGGCTCAAAAGTAATTGGACAATTGACTCAAAAGCTATTTCATGGGCAGGTGTGGGAAAGTCCATCGTTATGTCATTATCAATTAAGCAGATAAAGGCCTGGAGTTGATTTGAGGTGTGGTGCTTGCATGTGGAAGATTTTGCTGTGAACAGACAACATGCGGTCAAAGGAGCTCTCCATGCAGGTGAAAGAAGCCATCCTTAAGCTGCGAAAACAGAAAAAAACCATCCAAGAAATTGCTACAATATTACGAGTGGCAAAATCAACAGTTTGGTACATCCTGAGAAAGAAAGCAAGCACTGGTTGAACTCAGCAATGCAAAAAGACCTGGACGTCCATGGAAGACAACAGTGGTGGATGATCGCATAATCATTTCCATGGTGAAAAGAAATCTCTTCACAACAGCCAACCAAGTGAACAACACTCTCCAGGGGGTAAGCATATCGATATCCAAGTCTACCATAAAGAGAAGACTGCATGAAAGTAAATACAGAGGGTGTACTGCAAGGTGCAAGCCACTCATAAGCCTCAAGAATAGAAAGGCTAGATTGGACTTTGCTAAAGAACATCTAAAAAAGCCAGCACAGTTCTGGAAAAATATTCTTTGGACAGATGAAACCAAGATCAACCTCTACCAGAATGATGGCAAGAAAAAAGTATGGAGAAGGCCTGGAACAGCTCATTATCCAAAGCATACCACATCATCTGTAAAACACGGTGGATGCAGTGTGATGGCTTGGGCATGCATGGCTGCCAGTGGCACTGGGACACTAGTGTTTATTGATGATGTGACACAGGACAGAAGCAGCCGAATTAATTCTGAGGTGTTCAGAGACATACTGTCTGCTCAAATCCAGCTAAATGCAGTTAAATTGATTGGGCGGTGTTTCATGATACAGATGGACAATGACCCAAAACATACAGTCAAAGCAACCCAGGAGTTTATTAAAGCAAAGAAGTGGAAAATTCTTGAATGGCCAAGTCAGTCACCTGATCTTAACCCAATTGAGCCTGCATTTCACTTGTTGAAGACTAAACTTCAGACAGAAAGGCCCACAAACAAACAGCAACTGAAAGCCGCTGTAGTAAAGGCCTGGCAGAGCATTAAAAAGGAGGAAACCCAGCATCTGGTGATGTCCATGAGTTCAAGACTTCAGGCTGTCATTGCCAGCAAAGGGTTTTCAACCAAGTATTAGAAATGAACATTTTATTTCCAGTTATTTAATTTGTCTAATTACTTTTGAGCCCCTGAAATGAAGGGATTGTGTTCATAAAATGCTTTAGTTGCCTCACATTTTTATGCAATCATTTTGTTCACCCCACTGAACTAAAGCTGAAAGTCTGCACTTCAACTGCATCTGACATGTTTCATTTAAAATTCATTGTGGTAATGTACAGAACCAAAATTAGAAAAAAGTTGTCTCTGTCCAAATATTTATCGACCTAACTGTAATTAAGATAATGGCTGAAATGAAAGCATGCATTCAAAATGGCCCTCTGGTAACTGAGTTTAACACCTCAATATAGTGCAAAACAGGAGAAATAAAGCACCAACTGATACTGAAGTGCAAAACCCAGAACTATATACACAATGTACCCAGTTTACATTTGTAAGTACCCCTAAAGGAATATTGTTCTTATAATATTGTACCAGTTTTAACAGGCTTTTATTATTTTATCATGTCACTATTGTCACCTTGATCAGGCAGACTGTAATTAATTCTCTAAAGAATAAAGGTATGATGTCAGCTTTATATTGTGTGAAACAGAATATATATATTAAATGCTGAAGCCAATTAAATATAAGATCAGCCTTTGGCAGAAAGTCTTCCTTATTCCTTTGAGATCTCACAAATTTTAATTAAGTACAAGGACTGTCTCAGTCATCCTGTTTTTGGTTATTCTGCAAATCTAGCAGCTTTACTTTTTTGTGCCTAGTGTAGTCAGTTTAATGCTTTTATTCTTTTGCATTTATTAAATTTGAGAATCACATGTTTTACTCATTTTCTGTGTTATATTTCCATATTTGTAGATCTTGCCTGGTCTGACAACTGTTTAACTTTAAACCTGGAAGTCCCATTTTTGCAAATCACTTGGCTTGTATGTTTAATTTTTCTGGCCCAAAAGCATTGACTACGTGGTAAGAACCAAACTTGTAAAGGGTGCCAGTCTACCACAGGGCTAACTCAACCATGGACTAACCCACAGCCCTGTTGGAATCACCCATCAGCCTGACATGTACATAATTTAATCTTTATAACCTGTTGAAGAGCCCTTTTATATTGTTTAGGACTGTAAGAAGCCACAGAATAGTTTAAAATAGGGGCACGTGTAAGAATAGGGAAGAGGTGAGTCCTTGGTGGAAAGTTGTTTTGTTTTCCCAGGATGGCAGAGGACAGTCGGCCCATTGTTAATAGGGATCACTCTCTATCAGTTAGGAGAGCAAGTTTCAGCACTAAGTAATCTAGAGTCTGTGTTGTAAAGGGAGGACAGTGGAAGACAGCAGATAATGTAACATGAGTCCTTCAGTCCAATAAATGGCAGCAGGAAGGCTGATTCTGTTATAAATGGCTCCCTTTTACCCATTATAGTGGGGTGGTGGTCTGACTTTTTAACTGAGAATTGGAACTCAGCATTCTAGGGATACTTAAAGCCACAGTTACTAGGAGGATGTCTCCAGGAGCAAATGAGAATATTCCCTACTCTGGAAGTAGACACTGGAATTTTCTAGACCCAAACTTAAAAGTTCCTTCTGAACAGACCCTAGTTGACTTTGGATTTGGGAGATCTCTGACAAAAATTTGACAGGCTGGAGAAAGAGAGGACAGAGATTGTGGAGGGAGATGAATGGAAGATGAGGATGTTGGGGAATGCTGGAGGATGTATAGAGCTTGAGAAGTCAACCAGCCACCCCTTTAGACATATTAGGGTGATTCACTTAAATCAGGAAGACACAAAGAGGAATGTTTTGTTGCTATTTTTATTTCGTATGTTTTGCTTTCATATTTTGTATGTCTCTGCCTAATAATATTTTTAAATGAGCTTTATTTTTATATATTTTGGCCTCCTTGTTGTCATTTTGGGTTCAGGGATGGCTCAAGAGCACCCTCTAGTGATCAATAGATAGATAGATAGATAGATAGATAGATAGATAGATAGATAGATAGATAGATAGATAGATAGATAGATAGATAGATAGATAGATACTTTATTAATCCCAAGGGGAAATTCACAATTTAATAATTTGAAGCTAGTTAGTTAAATGTGAAGTTTGCCACTATATGATCTTTTTTTAATACACAGCATTGATTTTAAATTGTACAATTGTTACTGCATTACTAACAAGGATGTGAATTCACAGCTTAAGGCCTCTGATTATTACATGATGCTGCGTGATGTTTCTAAATAGAATCAATATTTTAAAGGCAAGCAACTAAATAATATGTAGCCTTTCTTAATATATAGTCAGTAAAACCCTAAATTACAGTAGTTACTGTGCTAAGTAAGGAATTAAAAAGAACAGATATTATGGGGCATGCTGCTCCTTGACACTGTTTCCTGGGTTGATGTATGATCTTGTCTGTATACTGACATTTACAGCCCTGTGCACAGGCAGCAAGTGTTATATAGGTCCTGAACTTAGGTCCTGGTGTTGTGCCTCCTTCACCATACTCTTTCGTGCTTTGTAAACTTAAGCCAGGATGTAATGCAGCCTGTTGAGTATGGACTCTACTGTGCACCTGTAGACATTAGTGAGGCCATTCACACTGGTAGATTCAGGAACAGCCAATCATATCAACTAATACTGTAACATAAACAAAACACTGTACAGTATGTACAGTGGAACCCCGGTTCACGACCATAATTCGTTCCAAAACTCTGGTCGTAAATCGATTTGGTCGTGAACCGAATTGGGTTTGGATACAAAGGATTGTATGTAAATACAATTAATCCGTTCCAGACCATACAAACTGTATGTAAATATATATATTTTTTAAGTTTTTAAACACAAACATAGTTAATTAAACCATAGAATGCACAGCATAATAGTAAACTAAATGTAAAAACATTAAATAACACTGAGAAAACCTTGAACAACAGAGAAAACTAACACTGCAATAGTTCGTGCTATAGCGCTACCAACCGCTGGCTAAAAACACTTTTTTTAATGAGTTTTAAGCACAGGAAAAAAAAAGGATCATTTGAAAAAAATCCGTAAAATAATTAACCACCAAGGAAAGTATATATATATATATATATATACACACACACACACACACACAAATAGATAGATAGCACTCTGTGCATGTTTTGTTTTTGTGTATGTGTCTTAGTGTTTATGTTACTTTTTCTGTTCTAAGGACACATGCAAATAAGAGTTTTATTATACTGTATAAATATGACAATAAACTTGAACTTTTGGATGTGAACCAAAATCATTTCTAATATTTGTAAAAGTGATATTACTCAACAGTGCCCTCTGTTGGCACCATACCTCTGTTCTGTTCATGAACTGTAATAAGGTGTGTCAAACTGGACTGCATTGATAGCTGGTTTTTATTTTAGCCACTTTCATAATCAATGATCAGTTACTGCTGCTAGTGGAACATACCTCTTTTGTCTTAATTTTAAGTGGCATGCTGCCTATGATTCTGATCCCTTAATTGTTTCTTTTCTCCTTAATCAGCAGCCAAACAATAATGTGTTACAGCTGAGTTTGACAACCTACTCTAAAGGGCCAGAATCTGTGCTTGAGCACCAAGTTGTTCACTGTGTGTTAGGGCCTGTATGACCATAGGTAGAGTGGGGTATTGTCCTTTAATCTTACCTCCTGTCTATGGCTTGTTAGAAGTCTGTTGGGTCAGACACTCCACAATCCCAAATCATCTGCCCCCCAGCATCAGGTGGGAGTGTAGACTGATGTCAGTTTGACTTCCACTTTTTCCTTTTATTGTAGGCATCCCCCTCTGACATTCATCTGGGCCACCCATTATGAATGAGAGACACAGTATCCATGCTTGCTTACACCACCAGTTGCCATTTCTGCATGTGTACCTACTACACTCTAAAGTAGTGCATGCTGGGCAACATCTGCCTGTCTGCTTTAGAACTTTTGTCTTGAATCTCAGTAATCGAATATACAGTAATATGCATGCATTTTTCAAAGTATTGCTCGAAGCCAAAAATGGACATTCAGTTGTAAAGGACAGGTTAATTGTTTTAACACACACAAATCTCAAAATACTGTAACTAGATGACACACTTTGTAGTAGTGCAGGATTTTATTGGTCTGTTTTAATCTTTTTGTAATGTTGAATAGTTAGTTGGTATCTTCACTAGTTTAAGAAAAAGAAGGCTGACGATTTAATACACCCCTTTATACAGTACCACACTTTAGGACCAATTTTTCCCCTGAACTCTCTGCTTTTGGACTAATTGATATTTGTACTAAGGACTGATTTTGAAACACTGTCCTGGCACCCAAAACTGTCGTTCTGCTCCTGATCTTGTTTTGGTTCACCTGAGATTTCTGACCTGCAGCTGCTTTATGCTACAACTGATAAGCATTCATCCCAGCAAGCAAAAGCTTGTTTTCTTTCGTGTTAATGACAACGGAAAATTACTGCCATATTTTGGATTATTCTTTTATTATTATAATGGCATCATTTAGCTTACCTCTGCCAGTAGGCAGATTCACACTGTGAATGTGGCTAATTATCTGCCCAGCCAAAAATTGCCATACCATTTTTGGAAATACTACATGTATGATTCCACATATAACACTGTGGGCAGAGTGTGTCTGCTTCATCACTGCTAGGGTAAATCATCATTGGAACACACAGGAGCATGGCATGTGCCACAAAGAAAGCAAAGGAACTTGTATGCATCTTTACTGATTCTGCGAGTTGCTATGAATGAAGTCTTTAAAAGCATACTCTCACCATGCCATACTAAATTATCCACATGGTTGGGCACTCTTAGACCTGCAGTTAAGCACATTAAATTTAGAGTCTCCTGTTACTTTGTTTGCAACAGGCGTCTAAAACATCTGCTGTTGTATTCTGTGTGCCCAGCTACATGCAGCATTTTGATTAATAATATTCATCCGTTTCCTGATTCCACTTTTTCTATTACTGGGTGGCAGGGAAACAAAATTTAAACCACCGGGACTGAGGTCAAAATGCAGAAATGAGGAATGTGTCTTGCATCTAATTTTAGGATTGTTTATCCATTTGTCTAGCAACAACAGATGTAATGTTAGATCTGAAAAGTGCATGCAGAGTGGGCAAATGGTTCTTTTATAAGGAGTCTGAGCAGTTGTTGAATCACTTCCTTTTAGGAAGAGAATGGCACTAGCAAGAAATCTCCTAAGAAAACTTAGGAAGCCTTTACATAAGAATTTGCTTCCATTAGTTAACTTGCCATAGATGTTTTTTACACTATACAGTAAAATCTAAAAATGATGGAGTTATTATTTTCACTACCTACCCTTTTAAATAAAGTGAACGTAACGTGTTCTGATAAAATTATATCTGAATTAAATCTGAATCTCTTAATGTTATCTAAGAATTTCACATTCTCCTGAAGTATTAAGTCATTTACATCCTTGCCTTTGTTATCTGAAAAACTGATACCTTTTTGTGTTCTGCCACAAAAGATTAAGTAAGGAAGTATTTTAGAAAAAGGACCTGAAGTTGGAAAATGCAAAAATCGTAGTTGAAAAAACTAAGTGAACAGTCAAACAGAAAGGAAATTGACCATGACCCTAAGCCTAAGTGCTAATCAAACCTGAAAGCATAAATCCAGCCATAAATACTTTTACAAATTAAAAAATGTCTTTAGTTAATGTTTTGATAAATGCACAGTCTGGGAAAAAGTCCTTAGTACAGAACTGGCATAAGTACCATTGGCATGATGACATGACAACGGTGTGGCTTTCGGTGCATGCTCCCTAATGATGAGCCATTGCTTCATGGCAACCAAGCCACAGATTGCAATACAGTAATCCCTCCTCCATCGCGGGGGTTGCGTTCCAGAGCCACCCGCGAAATAAGAAAATCCGCGAAGTAGAAACCATATGTTTATATGTTTATTTTTATATTGTCATGCTTGGGTCACAGATTTGCGCAGAAACACAGGAGGTTGTAGAGAGACAGGAACTTTATTCAAACACTGCAAACAAACATTTGTCTCTTTTTCAAAAGTTTAAACTGTGCTCCATGACAAGACAGAGATGACAGTTCCGTCTCACAATTAAAAGAATGCAAACATATCTTCCTCTTCAAAGGAGTGCGTGTCAGGAGCAGTGACTGTCACAGAGATAGAGAGAAAAGCAAACAAATCAATAGGGCTGTTTGCTTTTAAGTATGCGGCACAAAACTGTTGAAGGCGGCAGCTCACACCCCCTCCGTCAGGAGCAGACAAAGAGAGAGAGAGAGAGAGAGAGACAGAGTTTGTTTTTCAATCAAAAATCAATACGTGCCCTTCGAGCTTTTAAGTATGCGAAGCACCGTGTAGCATGTCGTTTCAGGAAGCAGCTGCACAAAAGATAGCAACGTGAAGATAATCTTTCAGCATTTTTAGACGAGCGTCCGTATCGTCTAGGTGTGCGAACAGCCCCCCTGCTCAATCCCCCTACGTCAGGATCAGAGAAAGTCAGCGCAAGAGAAAGAGAAAAGTAAGCTGGGTAGCCTCTCAGCCATCTGCCAATAGCGTCCCTTGTATGAAATCAACTGGGCAAACCAACTGAGGAAGCATGTACCAGAAATTAAAAGACCCATTGTCCGCAGAAACCCGCGAAGCAGCGAAAAATCCGCGATATATATTTAAATATGCTTACATATAAAATCCGCGATGGAGTGAAGCCGCGAAAGGCGAAGCGCGATACAGCGAGGGATTACTGTATACACAAATTCTAAAGCAGCATTGTAAAAAATTAAAAATTATAAAGATAATTTGATAGAACAGTAGTAATAACAAAATTCACTTTAGTAAAAGGACAAGTGTCTCTGTGTGCCTGTCCAGTTGCTATTTCTCTTTGCATTCAATAGGTGGCTCATCAAAAACATTAGAGTTGCTTTTATGAAGGGACACCCTGCACTGCAAATGTTAACACTGAGATCTATGTCGATTAGTTAAATTTCAACCTATTTTAGACAGGTAGCATAGCTAGAATTGGATACAACCAAAGTGAAACCACATTCTCCATAATTCAAAACCACCATAAAAAATAATTAACTCAAAAGAAAAATGTCTTATGCTAAGAAGAAAATTACAACCTACAAGTTATGTAAAAGATTTATGGAAAGAACAATGTGCTTGCCTGTTCTGTACTGAACATGTTTTACTTTGTTTATTTTCCTAGAGATAAATTTAAAACTTAAAACTGCACAATTTCAGTCAGATACCATCGTCTAGATTGCTGCTTTTGATATAGTTTATTTTTTCCATTCCCAACGTTTAGCCTAAGGCCTTCTGTGTGCTCTTTTTACTTTATTTTTATACTACTGAGACTAGAATGTCATTCTGATTGAGATGATAGTAGTACACAATAGCTCAAATATTATTAATACATATGTTTTATTGAAAAAGCACATTGATCAGTAGTGAGCTAACATAAAATGCATCCTTTGGATCTGAATCAATGTAAACATGCATATAAATTTAGACCAGCTTGTGTTTAACTGTTAAATGCAGTAGAGGCGCACCTGTTGTGTCCAACTTTGTTATGTACATGGCACTACATACAGTCCTGGATGAGCAAGCAGTCAAGCTTACATAGGTTACCCAGACATTAACAGACATTTTTGTGATAGTCAACTGTATGCATATTATCACCTGGTCAATAAAGTAAAATTTTTTGCCTCCAACACAATGGTACAATTTCATATTGTCAGTTAAAACCGCTTTTCAGTTAGTTCACCTTTTAAATTTTATTGCTACTGTTTCTAAAATGCTTCAAACGTGCTTAACCCTCAACTGGATTAAGCCAGTTTGGAAATGTTTTGCTATTTGTTCTTTAAACAAAATAAGGTAAGGTTTTTATTTTATAACTGTAGTAAATAATATACAACTGTTGATCATTGTTATTCCATCCATCCATCCATTATCCAACCCGCTATATCCTAACTACAGGGTCACGGGGGTCTGCTGGAGCCAATCCCAGCCAACACAGTGCACAAAGCAGGAAACAAACCCCAGGCAGGGCGCCAGCCCACCACTGGGCACACACACACACACACTAGGGACAATTTAGAATCGCCAATGCACCTAACCTGCATGTCTTTGGAGTGTGGGAGGAAACCCACACAGACACAGGGAGAACATGCAAACTCTACGCAGGGAGGACCCGGGATGCGAACCCAGGTCTCCGTACTGTGAGGCAGCAGCGCTACCACTGCGCCACTGTACCACCTAATTGTTATTCTGTAATTTCAAATGCATTCAGTAAGCATAATTTTTATTGAAAAAAACTAAATTCTTCTGATAGACATTTTTAATATTAAGAATACTTACATCTTTGAAATGTGAACACTGACTGAATGCAGATTTATTGTGTGATTAAAAAATAAAAAATCTGTTATGTTATTACCATACAGATACAAGGCCTGATTTTATTTAGTCAACTAAATGTGAACTGTTGCTTTAAAAATTGTTTAAAATTGTCCTGCTGGTTTACTATATAATACAACTAAACATGCCAAGCTATCTGCCGTCATTGCTTTAATCTTATCAACCAGCCAAGTAGTCAGATCCTCTGACACCAGCCGGCACCGGTCCAAAGACTCATGTCGATGAACATTCATTTAGCTTTATAGCAGCCTGGAGCTCACTGCTTAGGTCATTCATATCTCATTTAAAAACACAGATTCTCTTCCTACTTTGCATATTTTACAATTTACTAATCAGTTCTTGTATTTTTTTATTTTTGTTATTTAGGTAGTTTTTTTTGTGTGGTGTTTCAGTTTTGAATTATAATATTTGCCTTGTTAAGCACCTTGTGATGTTCTGCTCCATGACAGGCACTATGTAAATGACTGATTAAAGTATTTTAATTGGTATTTTTTATGTTTTATAGTGATAAGAGCAAAAGTTGTAGCTGGAAAAGAGACGGATTCTGGTAATGACATCTACGGCAATCCCATTAAGAGAATCCAGTATGAGATCAAGCAAATTAAGGTAAATATGGACATCTCAGGATATTGCCATAAGTAGTTGAGGTGGACATTTTGAATATTGTGTATTGAATAATACAAACGTTAAAAAAAACAAGTGATTATAATAGTTAGATTTATTCAACAATTATTTCATTCTATGTATTATACACATTTATTCAATGTTCCACAGGTAGTTTTTGTGACGAGTTGGCAGCAACAGTCAAATCTTACTTTGATAGAGCAACACTGACCACCATGGCGTGGTAATAGTGCCTGAAGTGGGAAAAAAAATATTAGTGTACTCGGAGGTCCATTGGCACTCAAATATACACAATATATACTGCTCAAACAATTAAAGGAACATTTTTTAATCAAGAGTATAGCATCAAGTCAGTGAAACTTGTGGGCTATTGATCTGGTCAGTTAAGTAGCAGAGGGGGTTGTTAATCAGTTTCAGTCGATGAAGGAGTCGATACAATAGACTGACCCCCACACTCGCCTGACCTAAATCCAATAGAACACCTCTGGGACATTATGTTTGGGTCCATCCGACGCCACGAGGTTGCACCTCAGACTGTCCAGGAGCTCAGTCATGCACTAGTCCAGATCTGGGAGGAGATCCCCCAGGACACCATCCATTGTCTTATTAGAAGCATGCCCACCCACCCCCTAGAGTTGTCAGGCATGCATACAAGCACTTGGGGGTCATGCAAACTACTGAGATTTTGAGTCGCTGCAATTTCAGCAAAATGGACTCGCCAGCAACATCATTTTTTCACTTTGATTTTCGGGGTGTCTTTGAATTCAGCTCAAAGTATTCCTTCAGTTTTTTTGAGCAGTTTATATGTAAAGCAAGTGGGTGCAAATGAACACATTGTTCTTATAAATAAGGATTGCTAATATGGTCCAAACTGACAGTACACAAATATTAACTAAAGGGAACAGGGAAATTCTGGTACAGAGTAAAGCACTGCTGGCAAATCACTGACTTTACACCGTCTCCTGGTATAAAACATCTGAAGCAAGCTTTAAAGTGACAGAAGTCCTCTGGGATGTATTACTTTACCCACCACCTGCTGTTAAATTAATCTCATCCGAATAGAGTTAAAGATTTTATTTTTAGTTCCAGAATTAAGTAAACTCAGCTAACTAGTTTTTATGTTTAGTGATACATTAATGCAGTAGGACCACATACAGTTGTTACTTTACTACACAGATTTGTTTAATAAATGATTAGGATTTGTTTTAGTTATAGTTCATTGGTAAATGACTAGGAAATATATCAGTAAGACTTTTATTGAAACCTGTTATCTGGGCTAATTTAAAGTATGTCTTTTGTGTAGCATATATGACTGTTTCTTATTCTGCAAATACAGATAATAATGCACAATAAGGGCAAGAAGTTGAAGTTGACGTTGACTTGGCCAGAAATAAGTTTTTCAGATTCTTGGCAGAAATAACTCTTGTTCTTTATTTTGCTGTTTTTTGTAACTACTTAGTCCTCTGGCTCATTTACACATATTTTCTGGTACTTATTGTTTGTATTCTTTCCTTTATGTAGTGCTATAATCTCTCACAGTACATTCCAATGAAGACTTTACATAGCTGTTTATTCATGCCTCTGCGCCCATGTCAACGACATGTTGACAGGCAAATAGATACCAATGTAAATACAAATAAGGGTCTAACTATGATGCTGTGTTTATCCAAAACATAAAAATATTGAATTAGTTTTTATGTTTCCCTTCTTCTTTGCTTAGATGTTCAAGGGCCCTAACAAGGATATTGAGGCTGTATTCACAGCACCTTCTTCTGCAGTATGCGGTGTGACACTGGAGACCAATGGTAAAAAGGAATACCTCATTGCAGGTGAGCAGTTCGTGTAATAGGTTAAACTGTGCAAAGATAAAATGTTTTATTAAGATATCAATATGAAATGTTCTATCACAGCAACAATAATGCAGCTATTGTATTTTGGCAAACAATAGTGTTAGGATTATATATGGGTTAGTGTTATTTCTTAAGAAATGGACAAAAGGCAAATAATTTACTGGTCACTACAGTTTTGCAATATTCCTGTGGCTGACAGCATTACCATCCCATCAATTATTTTTCCACCAATGCACGCATGTCAAGTGTAGGTGAATGGCTTTGTCATATGCCTTTTTGATCAGTTTAATGCCGAGAAAGATACTTTTGTAAACAATGTGAACACGTAAGGGAGGGATATAAGCATGGAGGGAGATTTTTTATGTTTAAAAATGCTGTTTTTAAATGAAAACATAGTAGTGTGGAGGTAATCACTGTTGTTTAGTCTAGTAACACAGCCCCCTCCTCCACATCTTAAAAGGCAACATTAGGCTAATTAATCATTGATATTCATTGCTGTTTTACTGTTTATTTAATTTTAATTGTATGGTTATATATGTAAATATGGTATAGTTTAATAACTTTATCTTATTGAATGACAGTTGCAGATATATTTAGTGGTCTTTGTACCTATGCTCAGTGAGGAGCACTATATAATAATAAATTGAATTCATTTGTATGGTTTAGCATATCTAAACGGACCTGTAATGTATCATTGTGGAGATGTGAATGAGTATGCCTGGCACTGAAATTCCCATTCTTGTAACCCAGAAGTGGAAGCAGATTCACAAAATGTATGGATAACAAAGCACAATATGCCACAGTGTCATCAAAATATGATATATCCATCCATCCATTATCCAACCCGCTATATCCTAACTGCAGGGTCATGGGGGTGTGCAGGAGCCAATTCCAGCCAACACAGGGCGCAAGGCAGGAAACAAACCTTGGGCAGGGTGCCAGCCCACCACAGAAAATGTGATATAGCCAACATTTTAATAAATAATGTATTTAAACCATTCTTAACATCATGAGATACAGTCTGTAAGCCCTGTTAGTTTTAAAGATGTATTTTGAAATTTTCTTATGTTTACTAATATGAAAAAACATAAAAAGATTATGCTACTGTAGATATTTTGAAGTGTTCAATGTACCTTTTCAGAGATGATTATTTTTTAACAATTAGTTTTGTGTAATTTGCAGGAAAGTTAGAAAGTGATGGCAAAATGCATGTGACTTTATGTGACTTTATTGTCCCTTGGGATACTCTGACTGCTACCCAGAAAAAGAGCTTAAATCAGCGCTACCAGATGGGTTGTGAGTGCAAGGTAAGGCACAAGCAGAATGGCTTATGTCACTTATTCTTAGTTATTGATTTGGGTAACTGGGACATTCTCAGTTACCTGCAATTTAAGACTTGGCAATGATGTTTTGAAAATGTTACCCTTGACAGTCGTTTTTTGAGCTCTGCACAGTGCCAATAATTGTCATTGCCTTGTTTCAGATTTCTCGCTGTCCATCCATCCCTTGTGTGATCACAGCCCCAGATGAATGCCTGTGGACAGATTGGGTGACGGAGAAGAATATCAATGGTCGTCAGGCCAAACACTATGCTTGTATAAAGAGAAGTGATGGATCATGTGCATGGTACCGTGGGGTTGCCCCACCAAAGAAGGAGTTCCTAGACATTGAGGATCCTTAAACTAGCATACTCTGCCAGCCACCCTATAGAAATGCCTGCAACTCCAAAATGATTCAATGAAAAAAAGTGTATACAGAAAAACATAATAGACTGGTCTTGTGATGATGTCATTTCCCTGCTGCGGTAAAGCGTGGCAAAATATGAGGGCCAATCCTGTAAAGAGAGCACTTTTCTGCCCCTAAAGCTCTTAACATTTATTTATATGTAAATGTTATAAAATGAATACAGTTCATTTATATGTTTATTTTATTCCTGCTAACGGATTACTAAATAGGCTCTATGTTCCAGTCATCATACAATGGCATAATTACTTCACATTCGATCTTTTTATAACTTATTACATTAGCAAAATATTGTTGTAGGGAAATTCTATCCCAACTTTGCTTGTCATGGGACATCAATTATTGAGCTAAAGAAATTTTGTGCCAAAGCTTTAGTAGGACTTGGGTTACGGTAGATTATATTACTTTGTCAGCTAAGTCAGTTATAAAAAAATGAAAGTAATGAAGTTATTGGAAATATATATATAGATACAGTAGTGCCATAAAATACTATATCTTTGTGCAAGCTTTTTTAAAGCCATTGAAGAAATACAAGCTTTTTTCTTAGAAATTAAATCATGCAAAAGAAAATAAGCAATGTTGCCAAATATTGTCACAGTGAGCAGCTTACTTTGACTGTCATTCTCCTCACAGGAGGTTTCCTAACGTTCAGAGCATGACTGCCATTTAGTTTGTTTATTAGAATGTTTGAGTGCCTCATTTACGTGCCAGTTATTTGTTGTAGATCACAAGCTGTGCATACTGTACCAATAAGAACACAAAGACGTCTTCCGTTATACTACTAATTCAATTTGTATATTATATATTTTTCATTATTTGGGATAAGGAAAAAAACAAAAGAAAGAAAGATCTAGGAAAATTGTGCAAGTGGCCAAAAATTAACAAGTGTGTATATTAAGCTGATAATCAGAAAATATGCATGATATTTTAATGTTTTCACAAATACAAATTTAATTCACACGGGTACAGAAAATGTTAAGGAACACAATGAGTTATAGCATGTGGAAATAAAAGCAATTGCAGCTAAATCTCCTCATTTCACCTTCTATATAAAATGCAATACTTAATTTCTTTTCTTAACCTGTTGGTAGATACATATCGTTTATGTTGATTTGTGTTCCACTAGTTAACGTTCCTCAGATTAATAACTTCTTAAAACACTCATCTTTTTTTTTTTGTCCATCCTTTAGTAGAAAACAGGTAGTTGCAACCAGAAAATTCTACACATTTTTCAGGCATTTCATTTCACAGAAGATTTGGAGGCTGTGAACTAGATGTGTTCATCTGCATGGTAATGAAACAAATCAATAGCACGTCGTGGTTTTGAAATGGACATAGAGAACAGAAAATTTGGATGTGCAGGTTTAGTTATTCCTCATGCAGGAAAGGTGCACATTTACTCAATGGAATCTAATTTTTGATATTTATGAATGTCACAGAACCTTATGTTGTGCCAGCTCATCTCAATTAACAATACATAACTTGTTTTTTTAGCTTTTTATAGAATTTTTTATCCACAAATCCAGTCCTGTCAAAAGAGTTAGACTGCCACTTTTAAACTTGTATCAATTCAGTGCCAGATTAAACGTTTTTGTTTTTTTTTTCTTTCTACATTCTTAATCTAGTGGGTTCCTGATGTCTCACCTGACCAGTCTATGAGATGATGATATAGCAGTCAAGCTTGCCTTTGATGTCTGTTTTAGATTTCTGTTCCAGTGCTGCATATCCACAGCATTCTTCCTGTCTGTTCACTGTAGCCCCAAGCTTACACTTGTCATTTAGGCTTATTGCTCAGTTGAGTTATTGCTGTTTAATATATTTTAAATGTTTTCAAGACTTCTGTTTTAAATTTAGATTTGCACTTCTCGCAGAAACCCTGCAACAAAAGCATTTAGTCTAAAGACGAATGTGTTCAGAAGAGGATTGAATCCTTGTCATGTATATTGTTGCGTCTTCTCTCGCTTTAAATTCTTCAAATGTTTTAAATTTACTTCTCCAGATTTCAGATTCTTGCAACTTCCCACTGTTGTTGTTGTTGTTGTTGTTTTTTTTTTGTTTTTTTTTTTAATCCAGTTTAATGCAGCTAACAGTGCATTGTGAATTACAGGTTAGATAAAAGATGACATGCTTGGTAATTGTTACAAGTAAGTGATGGTGGTACAGTATTATTTTTTTTTACATTTTGAAGTGTAATTTCCTACACATTTTCTCTTTTACATCCAAGGAAGTGGATCCTTTTTCATTTTTCTCCTACCTGAGTAACCAGCATGGATTCACTGGCATTACCAAGCAGGCAGGTGCAGATTACGGCTGCTGGTATCCTTATCTTGCTTTGTTCTGCGTGGGTTATGCTAGCATGCTAGGACAAGGCTCTTTTTAGAAGGAGAAGAAGAGGACATTGCATTTATATAGCGCTTTTCAAGACACTCCGCTCTTTACAGAGAGGGGAAAGCCACTTCAACCACCACCAATGTATAGCATCCACCTGGGTGATGTGAAGGGAAGCCATGTTGCGCCAGTATGTTCACCACACATTAGTTATTAGGGGTTGAAGGGGTGAGAGGGAGTGTTAGCAAATTGGAGCCCTCATGGCTTTTAGTCATGATGTAGGTATACAAATAGCTAAACAGTAAAATGTTCCAACATAATTTTGAAACCTGTGTTTTATCAATCGTAAGTGCCTTCTGATTTCCTCCTTATAATACAACACAGCTAGAGTTTCTGTGTGAAATGAGATGAGATAGAAGACTTGTGCTTCCCGTAATCTGGTGACTCTTGTTGTCATGCAGTAGGTTATTCACAGTTTCAAATAAGGAAATGGCCCAAGCACTTACTGTACATGTGTTGGTCATTTAGAGTACTGCTATGTTTGCTGAATGTAACACAGAGTTCAGGTTAAGAACAGTAATTTAGGTAGTGCCACACCATATAAAGTAATGGGATGGAAATTGGGCAAACACATTCACCTTTTAATTTACTTGTTTAACATACATTTTACTTATTTTCTGCCAATATTGACCCCATCACTGTAAGTTTCTATTTGAAAATGATTCATGTAATTATTTTAGCCTTGGAGCAGGGCCCTTGGTGTTGTCACATAATGGTAAAAAGGTAAATGGTAATGATAATGGTAAATTTCATAACTGCAGTTACGTTTTCCTTAGGTGTCAGTGGGCAGGATAGCCTCGGATCGATTACTGTGGGGATTGAGATTCACATGCACTGCTGCTTCCTGACTTGCTTTAACATAAAGTTGTGGCCTATAAAAGTTCACACAACTAGTCCTTGATGGTGTTCGTGTTTATCATATATTCAGGCCCTGCATAAAGCGGCCAACTTCTTTTGTTCCTTCCTGTAATAAAGAAGTTTACATTCTTTTTTGTACTCTGCTTTTCTAGTATTAAATGTCCTTTGTAATGCTATCATAATTTAAAGTCTGGATGATCTGTGTGGTTTTGTGTTTTTTTTTTTTTTTACATATTTTGTATTGTTAATTGTTTTTGTCTTTTTCAAATGTTTGCTGAAAGTTAAGTCTGAGACTTCTTGTGCTGGAAACACATGAAAGTTTGTTGTATAATGAAAACCAGACTGTGCATGTCTTTGATGCTTTGTATATTCATGTGGACATTCAGTCAATGGATATAATATACAGTATTATCAAATAAAAGTTTAGACTCAGTTTTGTTTCTAGTGGTTGTTTGAAAATTCTTCATATTCTTGAATAAATAATTTAGATTTTCATGAATGACTTACTGGGATATTAGGCTAATAGTGACTGTCAGACTGTGGAATTGTTGGACTGCGCTGAGTGTACCCAAAGCTGCTCAGATTGGCTTCAGCTCCCTGTGACCCACAACTAGATAAACCAGATGTTGAAAATGGATGGAACTTAAATAAGGTTTTGATAGCTACAGGGTTGTTGAGTTGAAGTCGGAAACAATTATTGAGTTACAGGAGTTGGAGTCAGTAATGTACTGACTCTGACTAATGTAAATTGTAATATAATGTGTTAAAATTTACAATTTCACTTATAAAAATTCAATTAAACAATTTTTCTTCTAGTCTTTTGGTGAAATTACAGCCTCTTTTTAATTTTCTAAGTATTTTATGATAATAATAATAATATAAAAAAGCCACAGTGGCATTGCTACGACCTTTAAACCCAAACTATAACAGTTTAGGATGCCAAAAAGTTTCCTGATGATGAAGTACCTCGTATCTTATATGTCGTGTGCTTTCAATCACAATAGCAAACATAAGAGTCTACAAAGAGTGGCATCGACGTCATTGCTACTGTACCATAAACTGAGGAGTCTGAGTTGAAGGTTTTGGGCACTGAGTCTTCATCCCTGGATAGCTGTATTCTCAATTTTATGTAGAATTTGTTTCAACCTGTTGTTTATTTTTCATATCCATTTGTTATATAATGTTTACTTTCCATTTCTTACCATTTTCTGTAGGCCGGCACAGTGATGGTGTTGCTGCCTCACAGTAAGAAGACCAGGGCTCACATTCAGGGTACTCCCTGTGTGGAGTTTCCATGCTCTCTCTGTGTTCTTCCAGGTTTCCTCCCACAGTCCAAAGACATGCAGGTTGGGTGAACTGCCATTGCTAAATTGGCCCCAGTGTATGTTAGAGTGTGAATGTGTTCACCCTGCGATGGACTGGCACCCTGGGGTGGTTGTTCCTGTCTTGTACCTTATCCTTGCTAGGATGGGCTCTGCCTGACCCTACTCGGGATAAGTGGGATTGGAAGATGGATGGACAATTTTCTGTGATTAATACAATGAAGTCATTGACAGGAGTGTGTTAATACATCCTTTCTGGCTTGTCTCCTTTGTTCTGTTACTTAGATTTATTTTGATTCTCCTTCTGTGATTTTTCAATGGCCACCTTGCCGATCCTCCTGACTTCATTTGTTGCCAGAGGAGAGTTGTGCATTTGGGACAATTATTGAGTTACCTGCCCCCTAGTGGTGTCCTCTAGACCCCGAGTTGCTGTACTCATTGCCAGTCACGTGATTTTTTTCTGTGTTCTCATGCTCCGACTATTCTACTTGTTATCCTGTTATTGTGAATTTCCCATTGGGATTAATAAAGTATCTATCTATCTGTCTATCTATCTATCTATCTATCTATCTATCTATCTATCTATCTATCTATCTATCTATCTATCTATCTATCTATCCTACTGTTACTTTCTAAACAACGAATTGTTCAATTTAGTGACAGCTGAGGAATTCAAGCTTGTGTGTTTGGATGTTCATGTTTTCACTTTTGAGGTTGACGATTCTTTGGGTTCAGACTTTGCACTTCTCACTTTCCTCTTGCATTTTCCATGTCCCGTTTTTTTTTTTTTTTTGTTTCCCCACTTAAAGTAATCCTCATGAACACCTGCCATAGCAGTTTGATTAGATTAAATTATACTTTATTTGTCCCCAGGGGAAATTAAAATTTTACAGAAGCTCAAAAAAAAAACATTTTATATGAAAATAACACCCATTCTCTGGGATTTAGTTCTGGGCTTTTGGCTGGTCCACTCAAGGACAGTCAGAGACACATAAGAACGTCTGGCATGGATATGAGGGAGCTGCTGCTGATGAAACCCATCCAGCATCTGAAATAAGAGGTTTAAGCCAGTTCTCCACAGTACCCAAAATGTCACAGTACCTAAACTCGCCATGACTCACCATGAGATCTAACAGTTCATACAACTTATATAAAAGCAGCCTGACATTTCTCATTATATGCAGTCAGGCCAGGCCTGAATCCTTTCCACCTTACTTTTATCCTCACTCCGGATCTCCGCCCTTTGGCTTTTTCAGTCTTTGGCTCCAGTGCCTGGAGTGGATCTGTGAAATTTAGGAGCAGCAAAGCCATGGTGTCCCCTGGTGGCCACTGACACCATTGCACCCTTGAACTCTACTCAGGCTTAAAATGGGATCTAGGCATATGCAATCCCGTTCAACAACTATTTGTTGGCCCCTAGTAGCCTATGGGAATTGCACTGACTTCATGTTAGCTCCCTAGGACCTTGCTGTTTCATTGGTGTCCTTGTAGGAATGCCCCAAAACCAGCAGTCTTCTCTAATGGCCCTTGGTGGTTCACTCCTGCTCCACATTGTGTGTGGGTCGCCTTCTCTCATTGAGGGCCTTAGCAGGTCCTTTTCCTGCTCTTTGTCACTTTTGTGTTATCTCTGCACCTGGAACCCCTGCCAGTCTGGTGACCCTCTTTTTTTAATGTCTCACTGTGTCAGGTGAGGATTAATCTTGAAATCATTTCTTGATCATTCTTTAGTTTTATTTTGTCCATTCTTCCATCCACTAGTTAATCCACCTGAGGTTCATGGAGGCCTAATGTGCATTTATGTGTGTGGTAAACTGCATATGTAAATAGAAGCGGAAGGATTTCTTGAAACCAGCCCTCAGTGATGTGTGAAGAGGTTCACTAAAGTCATTCTGGTAGAGCTTTACAAGCTTGTAGTAGATACCAGCAAACGCTGTGGAGTTTAGCAGTTTTCTTTATTAAAATGTTGCGACTGCCATCTTCTGGCAGCAATGTTAACTGCACTTTAGAGTGTCTATTTTTACAGCTTAAACATCAGCGGCCATTTGCCCAATTTCTTACCTACTTTTCGCAGTATCATGTTGGAAATGGAGCCTATCCCAGCAGTACAAAGCAAGGACCAACACTGGAAGGGGCATCAGTACATCACAGGGCCACCCCCCAAAAACACAGTGCCAGTAAACCTAACTGGTCCGTCAATGGAATGTAGCAGGATATTCTGATCACAGCTGAAATGAGTGTGGTAATAAGTGACATGTGCAGAAGTGTATGAATTTTACCAAATTAAGTCATTCTGTAGTTAGAGTGGATTCAGACCCCTTCAATTTTTTTGCACACTTTATCGTGTTATAGATATAATTTTAAATTTATAAATGTGTCATTTTTCGCCATCATTCTACACTCCTAATGAAACAGTGAGGACATGTTTTCAGAAGGGTTGAAAATGTAGTAATCAAAAAATTGAAATACTCATTCATGGAGGTATTCACACCTTTAATTCACAAAGCCCTTTTGGCAGCAATTCCAGCTTGGAGTCATCTTGCTAAGTCTCTACAAGCTGTGCACCCCTGGATTTGGGCAGTTTATCCCACTCTTCCTATCAGCTCCTCTCAAGCTCTATTAGACTGGATAGAAAGCATCTCTACACAGACGTCCTAAGAGGCTTATATCTGGCCACACCAGGACGTTCAGCCACTCCAGCGTTATCTTGGCTGTATCATTCGGGTTATTGTCATGCTGAAAGGTGAACTGTTGCCCCAGTCTGAGGTGGAGTGCACTCTGGAGCAGATTTTCTTCAAGGACCTCAGTGTATCTAGCTGCATTCATCCTCCCCTAAGTTCTGACCAGTCTCCCTGTCCCTGCACACCCAACCCCCGATAGAGTAATGCTGCCACCACCATGCTTCACCGTAAGGATGGCATTAGACAAATGATGAGCAGTGCCTGGTCTTCACCAGACATGGTGCTTAGAGTTCAGCCCAAAGAGTTCAGTTTTTGTCTCATCAGACCCGAGAATCCTTCTCCTCATGCTCTCAGAGTTCTTTACACTGTCATAGACCATTTACTCAGGAGTGGCTTCCGACCCATCACTCTGCCATAAACACCTGATTGATGGAATGCTGCTGAGATGGTTGTCGTCCTGACAGCAGAGGACTTCTGAAGATCCGTCAGAGTGACCATTGGGTTACCAAGTCACTTACCTCACAAGGGCCCTTGTTGCCTGGTAAATCAGTTTGGCCAGACTGCCATCTCTAGGAAAATTCCTAGTGGTTCCAAAACTTCTCCGATTTTACAGTTACTGAGTCAAATACTTCACTTCCCAGGTCCTCCCTGCGTGGAGTTTGCATGTTCTTCCCGTGTCTGCGTGGGTTTCCTCCGGGTGCTCCGGTTTTCTCCCACAGTCCAAAGACCTGCAGGTTAGGTGCATTGGTGATCCTAAATTGTCCCTAGTGTGTGCTTGGTGTGTGTGTGTATGTCCTGTGGTGGGCTGGCACCCTGCCCTGTGTTGGCTGGAATTGGCTCCAGCAGATCCTCGCGACCCTGTAGTTAGGATATAGAGGGTTGGATAATGGATGGATGGATGGATGAGTCAAGTACTGCATTATTCCCAATGTGCTCCTGGGAAAACTCAAAAGATTCATAAATGTTTTTTATCTCCTTGTCCTTATCTAGGTCTCGCCTCAGTTAGATTGTGGTGGTCTACAAAGAGTTCCTTGGACTTCATGATTTGGTTTTTGTCGTGTGATGCAGAGGGACACATGTGCCTTTCTAAATGATGTCCAGTCGGCTCCATGTGTCACACGTGGCCTCCAGTTAAGTTCTGGAAACATCTCAAGGAGAATTAAAGCAAGCAGGAGGCACCTGAGCACAATTTGGAGTGCAAACTTTTCTGAAAACATGTTTTCACTTTGTCATTATGGTTTATTGAGTGTCCATTAATTGGGAAAAATGGCAAGTGTGTCCATTTAAAAAGTAATCTGCAACACAATAAAGTGTTTAGAAAGTGAAGGAGCCTGAAGACTTACACTTACCCAGTGTATATCCATCCATTATCCAACCCACTATATCCTAACTACAGGGTCACGGGGTCTGCTGGAGCCAATCCCAGCCAACACAGGGCGCAAGGCAGGAAATAAACCCCGGGCAGGGTGCCAGCCCATCGCAGCCCAGTGTATATTCAAACTGGAAATGGAGGACATGAAAGGTGTTAACTGAATGATTCAATTTTTTTTTTTATTTCACTACAATCAAATAACATTCCATACACAAAACACGCATGTTCTCCCTGTGTCTGTGTGGGTTTCCTCCCACAGTCCAAAGACATGCAGGTTAGGTGCATTGGCGATCTGAAATTGTCCCTGATGTGTGTGTGCCCTGTGGTGTGCTGGCCTAATTCAGCCAAACATATCCTTTAGAATGAGCCGGAGCCTATCCTGGCAGGATATGATCCAATCAGTTCAGTTCCCAAAGCCACTTGTTCTACTTAGAAGCAGTGGGGAGCTCAAGTCTATTACTGTTATGGTGTGGAAGGCACATCCAATGGCTATCTACAAGAATTTACATTAAGGAATGGCTTTCGTGTGCAGTTCTCCAAACTCCTGTGCTAACAAGAATATAGACACACATTGACTCCATTCATCCATTTTCTGCCACTTATCTTGCTGCAGGTCCCAGGGGCAGCATTCTAAGCAATGACGCCCAGATGTTCCTTTTTGCTGCCAACTTGCTCTGGCGGACACTCCAGCATGTTCTGGGTCTGCCTGGATGTCCCCTGCCATAATGAACACAAGGAGGCCCCTGGAAGGCATTCTAATCAGATATCCAAACCACA
Organism: Erpetoichthys calabaricus; assembly: GCF_900747795.2. NCBI lineage: Eukaryota > Metazoa > Chordata > Cladistia > Polypteriformes > Polypteridae > Erpetoichthys > Erpetoichthys calabaricus. The sequence goes on from NC_041407.2 coordinate 12,095,985, forward strand.
TCAACTGCCTCCTTTAAAATGTGGAGAGGCAGCACATCTACTTGGAACTCCTCCCAAATGTCTGCACCCCGGACCCCATCACTAAGGCTGAGCCCAGACACCCTGCGAAGGAAGCCCATTTCTGTCGTTCAGTCACTACCTAAAGCCCAGGACAGTTTAGGCAGCACATCATCCCCAATCTGGAGAGGATATCTGTCCTTTTCCAACTGGGAACAATGACCTCAGACTTGGAGGTGCTGATCCTCCTCTTGTCCGCTTCACGCTCAGCTGCAAACCACTCCAGTGTGTGTCAAAAGCTTTTGGAAAAGTTTAACTGATCACTTGAGGAAAAACATAAATCAGTACTCGTCAAGTGTAATAAGACAGAAGGCCCAAAGTAGAAAATTAAACTTTGGATACAAAGAATTGAGAAACAACTTCTTTGATGAGTTCAAAACATAACTGACCATAGGAATGAGGCAAAAACCGGAAATGAAGATTACAGTTTTAATCAACTCAAACTTATTGTGATCAATCATTTACAAAATGTCATCAGTTAAATTTAAAGACTTTTTCTGAATGTCAGAACTCGAGACATTTTTTGTGGATTCTGGATTCATTTCATCTCAATGAACAAGTAAAGAATGATCGGTTTATGAAAGAAGTTATGTTAAAAAATTTGAAGACTTGTTTTTTCTTGACAAATTTTTGGCAAAAAAAAAAAAAAGCCATAATGAATGTGAACTTTTAAGTCAACAAGCACTTAAGAAGCACACTCCAGTTTGTTTCTCTATGTTTATGTGAGATTAGATTTTCGACTGTCACTGCAACGAAAGCAAAATATCAAAATAGGCTAAATATGACACCTACATTAAGACAGTCTTTAACAAACCTTACATCATTTATGGCATACAATCACATCATATTCTTTATATTTATTTACACGTATCATGCCTGAAATATCCATCCATTATCCAACCCGCTAAATCCTAACTACAGGGTCACGGGGGTCTGCTGGAGCCAATCCCAGACAACACAGGGCGCAAGGCAGGAAACAAACCCCGGGCAGGGCGCCAGGCCACCGCAGTCCAGTCAGTGTATAAACTAAGAAATGGTTTAGTTAAGCAGTAAAGTATAGAAACACGTCTGAACTGGGACGGGATTGGGATGACATTTAAAAATACCTCATCGTCACTTGTTTCCCCGTTCATGACGCATTTCCGCCCAGGCAGCACTGGCGTAGAGACGCAATGCTACTCCTCGCAGTAGAACAAAATGTGCTGGTGGCCAATTCATTTTTAAATAGGCGTATTTGTATCCAACGCGACTATCTTTAAAATCATAATTTTGTCAACACGCACATCCCATGACGAATCTTTAAAGGTATAATAGTTTTGCATAATGAATTATATATCTAAATTGATGGATATGTACTTTTTTGATTAAAAAGGACTGTCCAACGGTGCTGTGCTCCTTTAAATCCTAGTTCACCATTTGTAGGTGCAGTATCTCCCTGGGTAGCTTCTTTTCTTGCATATTCTTTATTCAGTCCTTCAGTCAACTGGTTTTACTTTCATGTACCGAAGAAGTTCAAAATCGCTCAAAACTAGCTCAGTACGGGTGATTTTCAGTTTGCACCTCAGAAAGCTCCAAAATTCATTCAAGATCTTTGGTGTTTGAAGATGATTACCCCACCACGAACCCATTGGAAAACGGGAGAATTCGAAACTCGTTTTAGCCCCGCCCCTTTCGTTTGCAGTCCTGTTGCCATTGGTTTGGCTTTGTGCCACGTGGAGGCGGCCGGGCGCGCGCGCGTGGACTGTACACACGTCTTCCGCACGTGCTGTTGGCGCACGAGTGGGTTGCTTTGCGTCTTTGGGCTGAGGTTGGCAAATTATTGTGGCGAAGCAGAAGGGAAAACCAGAGAGCAAGTATTTTGTAAGCGCCTGCCCAGAGAAGCTGGCAGCGCCCGCACTGAACGTTGGCGAATGCGACCAGGGTAAGGCTGTTTGTTTTTCTTTCTTTAGGGGGCGTAGACGGCTTTGGAAAGTGCAAGTAGCTGCTGAAAATGAATGACGCGAATTTCGCTGCCCTCGTGCGAAATACTGTGAATTAGTCATTACGTTGTTTATTTTAGGAATTACAGAGACAGAAGTGACTTTATAAAATTGTTCTTTGGTAATTAAAGAAAAGGCAGTTTACTGTGGATAGGTTAAGATGTATAAAATATTGGTAAGCATCCACTTAGGTTTATTGCATTGATTTTTTTTACCGTAAACATCAATCGCTCCAATAAGGTAAGGGAAACGTTACAAACTTACTACTTGAGACAATTTATTACCAACAACACAAAAAAACTTGCATTTCCTGGTGTTTGTGCCCAGATGCAGATGTCATTTGTTCCAAACATCCATTTTAAAAACCCGCTTTGCCATTCAGTGGGGGTGGAGTCTGTGCCAGCTGCTGGTGATGCAAGACAGAGCCGAGTCGTAGACGGGGCACCAATAGATTCTAGCTGTATAGGTAAATTTAATTTACTGTTACCTCTAAAATGACATTATTGAATATATTGCAGTAAAGCAAACTGATCCAAGTGATACTCAGTAATAATGTGTGTGTATTTGGAAGAAAACATCATTTAGTTTCGTTTAAATCTACTATAAAGATTTAAGTCCATGTCACGTTTGACTCCAGTTCCAGCAGTTTTCAGTTGCTACCTTCATGTACATAATCTTAGTGAGTCTGAGGTAATCCATGAATCCATTTGTATAGTCTGACAAGCCCCGCTACTCACTCCAACGAGTCAGAGACTCGCTGACAAACTCATTTTGTCTTTAGTCATGGGGTATGTTCTGTATGCATGAGACCTGACAACTAATGAAAGCTCATCTATAAGTATAGTGCATATTATGCAGTGGTGAAGAATAAGGAATGTAGGTGCTTTGGACCGCACATACCGAAGACAAGCTTGTCTATCTGATGTCTTGTGTTCTACGTACCACAACAGGATGAACAAAAGAAAAGAAAGGCTGAGATTTTAGCTGAACTTGTCATACCTGTTAAAACTTTATACAGCACAATCACTGTCACAGAAAAGGAGATAGCATATCCAGTGATTTTCAGTCATTAAGTTGACATGGTCTGCTGTGGGTTGGCGCCCTGCCTGGGATTGGTTCCCTGCCTTGCGCCCTGTGTTGACTGGGATTGGCTTCAGCAGACCCCCGTGACCCTGTGTTCGGATTCAGCGGGTTGGAAAATGGATGGATGGATGGAAGTTGACATGGTCCGATGACAAGATCAGCAACTGCAGTTGGCAAGTCAGACATAAGCTATAACCAGACGTTGTGTAATGTGACGTTAGATTTACATAGAACATGACAAACATACTCGTAGGAACCACAGAATACATATTCGGGGATATGCTTTTTTAATACTTTTAGGAGAGATGCCTTCTACATAATACAAGACGATTTCTTTCCATCCGGCACTCTTTTTGGTGTATTCAGCGTAAATGTTTGCGATCCACTATCAGTTGTGATGTATGTAATAATAAAATACATTGCACTTTTCAATGGATAGTACAACACAATCATTGGCACTGCTGCTGAGAATTCTATACCACTTACTAGATACCTTATAATTGAAGCAACAGGCAAACTGTCACTATAACTTCTTAAAGAAAGATTTAGATAGTTAAACAATGGGAAATAAAAAAATGAATGATAGAGGAAGTACTGAATAAGACAAAACCAGTCCAAATAACTGAAGTGATTTTAAAAAAACAGCTCATAGAGGAACATTGATTTAATTAAGAATTGCTGTTGTCATGATGACCCTGGAGGAAATCAGTCAGTGACCATGATATCAAGGAGGTCTCTGTGAAATTTATTTGTAATCACAGATGCCAATTTTGCCTGAGAAATTTCACATGTGTTTTTAAAAAAGTGACGTCAGAAGGCATTGGCAATAAAACAGAAATTTCCCTTTACCGGAACTAGTGAAAACATGGAATGGTGCAACTTTTCCTTCCTACACATAGGCTAAAATACGTTGTTTCTCTGCTAGTTTTTAGAAAAGTCAGACATTTCATCATTCTCGTACAGTAGCTATGATTCTTTTTACTTTTCACAGATTAACACTGTATTGTTAATAATTTACTGATAATTTATTGTCTCAAAGGGATTAAACTAAACTGCACATATTAAAAACATAAACAGTAAAATATGAAAGTACAGTAATTGTAACCAATGGTATATGTGCAAGAGAGAGACTGTTTTTGTTGCACAAGAAGCTCCATCACAAATCAGCAGACAGACTAGCTTCCGGCTAAAGTCTATGTCACATTACATGGCATTGTAGTTGGACATGTCAGACTTGACATTTTAATTTTTAAATTTTAATTTTAATTCTATTTTTAATTAATACGTTGTTTCTCTGCTAGTTTTTAGAAAAGTCAGACATTTCATCATTCTCGTACAGTAGCTATGATTCTTTTTACTTTTCACAGATTAACACTGTATTGTTAATAATTTACTGATAATTTATTGTTCTCAAAGGGATTAAACTAAACTGCACATATTAAAAGCATAAACAGTAAAATATGAAAGTAATTGTAACCAATGGTCCATGTGCAACTCTTTTTGTTGCACAAGAAGCTCCATCACAAATCAGCAGACAGACTAGCTTCCGGCTAAAGTCTATGTCACATTACATGGCATTGTAGTTGGACATGTCAGACTTGACATTTTAATTTTTAAATTTAAATTTTAATTCTATTTTTAATTTATTTTTTGCACGTCATGTTGTTACACTGTGGACCCTGAGCTTCGCAATTTCGTCTATCTGTATACTTGTATATGGCTGAGATGACAATAAAGTTCACTTTGACTTTGACAACTGCAGTTGGTGATGTTGTCATCAGACCATATCCATTTACGTGACTGAAAGTTGCTGGACATGTCACACTTACTGGCTGTGTGCTGACCTTCCAGCACAGTCCTGCTCACACCTCTTTTTGACAGATAGTAATGAGCTGGTTCTGTTTTAAGGGTTAGCAGGTATGGTGAGTTCAGCCACAATCTTACCCCTTTTTGTTTTCTTTTTCCATTCTGCCATGGTACATGTTTGTGAGGTCCAAAATACCCACGCTTCTTATTTCTCGTCGCTGCATTAGATGAATTGTACTTACATTATTTACTAACACAAAGCCCACCCCTACGACTAAAGTTTGATTTTTGTCGTGGAAAGTTGCAGACTAGTTATAAAGTGAGTCGCTGGGCAGGGATTCACAGAAGTCCAACTGCCCCTGTTTCTCTAAAATTATATAAATCAAGGCTTCAGCTGAAAACAGCCAGGAAAGTTGCATAATTTGACATGGCCTTATATGGAGTTCTCCATTTAGCTCAGTGGTAGAACTTGCTTCTTACAATTCCAGCAATCCTTGTTTGTGTCCCGGCCATGCAGTGTCAGGGAAGGACAGCTACTGGGAGAGACTCTCTGAGCACTTTCTATGCAGAAACAAAAGTAATATGTTAAAAATTAACATATTAAAATAGAAGAAAAAACATAATCTAACCTGATGACGTGTGTTATAGACTGGTTAAATCTAAAAGTAGTGCTCCCTGGATTAGTATGGTAAGCAGGATGTACAGAGGATATGAGATATTCATCATAAACATCATCTTAGGCAAGATTGTTTTTTTTCTGCGACTGACTTCAGGACATCCAGGTTACTCCTGAGATTAGAGGCAGCCTTTCTGATTAACTCTTTATAATTAATTCTGTGATCCACGTAATTTAGTTTAATTAGAACTGTGGTGAGCAAGGGCTTATTCCATCATATGCTCTGTATAGAAAATCAGTTTATTGCAGGGCACAATTGTGCATACACACTCATTCAGTTAAGGGCAAATTTAGAATTGCCAATCAACCGAAGTAATAGATGTTTGCAACACTGTTTCCTATTCACTTGAACTGGTAGGCTATGGTAAACCAATTACATACAGGATTCGGGGGTCATCAGGATACTCGAGACTAAGAAAACCCCTTAACTATGTTACATATCGTATCTCTGTTGTATTATAATCACTAACAGATTTATAAATCCCACGTTCAGTTTTTATGATATAACGTATTCGTAATATATGTCGGTAAATATATAAAAACTAATGCAAACGGACCTTTTTTTGGAAGCCATTAACGCAGTGGTACCTGTATGCTTGTCCTAGCAGTGGTACTACAGTATTGCTTTCTACAACGGCGGAGGAGTAACTACATTACATTACAATAGGGGATGTTTACATAATTAAACTTCCGGCTCTGTGGAATATTTTTTATTCTAGAAAAGTTCTGATTTTTAACTATTCCTACAAACTCTGAACGATTAACCAAATAAAATATAAGTATCCCTCCCGTTCCGCGCTTTGCTGCAAAGCAAAAACAGAATTCTTTCCCTGTTTAAAATGGATTCCCGGTCTTCGAAATTCGTGGACTCCGAACATGACGTCATTCACTGAGTCGTCATGATTGACAAGCGGGGTTGGCGAGATACGTGCTCTGCAATTGGATAACGTAAGCATTCAATCATCTGTATATTCGCATATCGATTGGTTGGGGTGAACTTTCGGTCCGCCCCTCGTCTTCTGCTTACCCCCTATTCTAACCTCCGGTGCTGCATGGAGGGCCGAATGTAAATTTGGGGAAGGCAAATATATTTATATACAAGCCTAGCGATTACGCCAGCGAACTAAACGGAGTCACTGGGGTCAGCATATACGTTACGAAAAGGTAAACCCGATAAGAATGTCTCAGCGCGTCAGTACGAATGTTTATTCAGGCATGGAGTTCTTTGTTAATGGTAATCGTGTTGCATTTACGTGGGGCGCTGTCCACATTGCAGCTTAAGTCAAGAACCTTGGCGCATCTGTTCGTCTCACGTTGCGAGCGCGTGTGTACCTTATCTAGGAGTGACGTACCCGCGAGACGTGGCGACATTTTTAAAACGCTGCTAACAGTTTCCTTTTTGGTCCATTTCAGTCACAATGTTTATTTGCGTAGCGTTACTGAAGTTTCCAATAGTAGAAATCGAATCGGCAAAGCAGTAACGTAAGAGATGTTCGACCTTCACACTGCACGTGTTGTCTGAGATGACTGCAGCATGTTCGGTTCAAAACGAAAGGGCTGCGATTGAAATGGTTACCCATCGAGTCGTGTGCCTGAATACGACGGGTTTCACTTCCCGGCAATTTTGTTTCTAAAATACAGGAATGACTTGGGTATCGAAGTGGCGTACTTAAACTGTCCATCCCTTGGTTCATTTTTTTTCCACCCATAAGCGAAAATACCACCCTCTACACGCGTATTCATGATTATTATTTACGTAACGCTGACGTCCGTGCTTTATAGCCATTTTCTAGTTTTAATCTCTATATTATTAACATTCTGCGTCTTCTGGTGTTTGGAATCGGGACGAACGCTTATTCAGAAATTTCATAGAATTACAGCCAATTTTCCGCCTGTCTTAAATTGCATATCTATTTGGAGGAAGTCAGACAGCTCAGATCCCTATAGCGATGGACAGACAGACCTCCAGCTCGTCACAGTGTACATAACGGGACAGTTTATAGAGTTTTCAGTTAATCTGTCGAGGTTCGAGATTTGGGAGGACAATCAACGCAGGCACAGGGGCAGACTGTGCAAACTCTACACTGGAGATTTGAAACCAGGGTTCTGTTGCTGAGAGGCAGCAGTGCTAACCACTGTGCCAACATGGTGTATTTAATGTCATATTGTAAATTTCATGATTGCAGACACCGTGCTTAAAGTGTCTGTTTTATGATTATATTTATGAGTATACGGTATCTATCCGGCTAGTCAAGAAAACACATTTTCGTTTGTAAAGCATTGGCATGTGAACTTGCCACATCTTGGTTGAAATCACTTTTCCTTAAAATTGGTTAGTTTTGGAAGATGTTACCCCGGTTCTGAATCACAGGGATCGACTTCTGACAAGGTGGCATTCAGTTATCATGCTGACTAACAGTGCCACATGCACATGCGTAAACTATGTTCAATTTGCCTGACATGTAGCGTTTGGGATAATAGATGAAAAACCATTGAGGGGGGGAACACACAGAGAATAGTCAGTCTGCTGGACCTGGGAGGTTGCAGTGCTTACTAATATGCCTACATGGCATCTTTTAATATGTTATACTCTTCATTTCACCAACACAGACCCCTTTCTTAAAGAGTATTTTTTAGGATTATTATAATATACCTCATGTCTCCATAGGTTGAAATGGTTAGTCAAAATACATATTTTCCCTTGTAAAGTATTGGCATGTGAACTTGCAATATCTTGGTTGAAATCTCTTTTCCTTAAGGTTGGTTAATTATGGAAACTGTTACTGGAATTCTAGGTTGCAGGGATCAACCACTGACAAGGTGGTATCCATTTAACATGCTAGTTTGCAGTGCTGTACACCCATCCACATGCTTACCCATACAGGGCCAATTAGCCTACTGTGTACATTTTGAGATCAGATAGGAAAATCAAAGTTTCAGAAAGAAAACCCAAACAGTCAAGAGGGAGAACATGCAATATGAGACCACACAGAGAGTGGACAGGCTCCTGGAGCTGTGAGGATGCACTGTTTTATCACTTTGCCTCAAAATTGTTAGCTTTACCATAGTGGTTTGTTGTAAAGCCATCTTATCTTAAGAAACCTAGTTTCAAACCACAGTGTAATGTACCAAGGTAGTGTATAGATGGTATGACAATAACGCCCACTTTGCTTAACTTTATATTCCACTTTCATGGCAGGTACTTGGCAAAATCTCTGTGTAATTTATACCTTGGGGAAAATAGAAATAATTTAGGAGAATCGTGAAGGAAATATAACTATAAGGAACTGACTCGTTATGTGACCTATAATTTGTGTCACATTCTTAGTGACAGTGACACCATTTAAGGTATAGTTCGGGTGAGATTAAATATTTAAGTCATTATTTTGCTTTGTAAGGGTGAGGGATTTGAAGATTTAGGCACAAATCTTTTATAATAAAAAATAGTTTTCCAGAGTTGTATTTTGTGAATATCCATCTATTCGTTGTTAGGCCAGCTTAATCAAACTGTGTAACAAAGCCAGCGACTATGTTGGTGGCATTGTGCACAAGTCAAGAATCAGCTTTGAGGAGAAGTGTATATCTACTATCAATAATACAGGTCCAGTTTAAAATCACAAAGTAAACTAACACACAGCTAAGAAAGTGGGATGAAACCAGTGTACCCTTTGAAAGTGAATACAACCACAGGGAAAATATACATGTTACACAGAGAAAGTGACAAGGCTGGAATTTATATTCTAGTTTGCTAGATATATGATGTAGTAGTACTAACATCTGTAATACCATGTGGCACGTAATATGCTTAAAATACATAACAGGAATCATGGTGTTGCAGTGATTAGGGCTGCTGCTTTACTGGTCCACCCTGGGTTTTAATCCAGCACCTGGTTACTGCTTGTACATGTTCTACCTCTCCATTAGTGGGTTTTTCTATGCAGTTTGGTTTTCGTCCTGCATTCTAAAAATGTGTGTATTAGTTGAAGTTGCTGTTCAAAGTAGCCACGTGGATGTTTACACAGGTCGACCCAGTGATGAACTAGTGCCCTGTCCTGGGTTGGTCTTTGCTTTATGCTGTTGTCTGCCATGATCCTAAATTGGATCAAGAGGTTTGATAATGAAATGTTTTCAACAGGCCCAAATTAATTGAAAATAATACATTCAAACAAGAAATGTATAGTTAGTGTTTATATTTATTATTATTACTACCCGTTATTTCACCAACCTGCATATCGCTGGAAGTGCTGAGGTGGAATTTTAATGGGTAGAATACTGGCCAACTCCATACCTGTGATACTCCAGCTGGGAATTTAATTATGGGATCAGTTGTTGTAAGGCAGCATTCCCAGTAGTGTGCCAGCAGCTTTAGAGTTAAGTTGTTATAATACCTTAAGCCAGTGGTAGTAACACCTGGATCTCATCTTTTGATGATTCTTTATATATATATATATATATATATATATATATATATATATATATATATATATGACATTGTAAATTGTCTGCACATTTGACAAAAGCAGTCTATGTGTGGTTGGCACAATGGTTCATGGGTGAAACAGTGCGCGCTGATGCTGTATGGAATTTCCATATTCTCCCAGTATCTGCATGTTTTTCCTGTGTACCCTGGTTTTGCTCCATCATTTTCATAAATGTGTAGATTAGGTTAATTTGCTGTGGTGTTTGGGAGGGAGGGAGTGAGTAAGTGTGTGTGAATGGGCCCTGTGATGGAATAGAACCCTCTCCAGGGTTACTTACTGTTGTGCTATTTTCAGAGCCACCAGAGATCCATTGTTTCTGAGTTGGGGATGATAGTAATACAGTGTATTTCATAAAATCCTGAACTGAAAACCTTGAGGGACATTTGGTGGTAAAATAATGCCATCTATTTAGTGTATAACCTTTTCTATCTGACTGTAGGGTACAGGGTGTCTCATACATTGCTAGATCTAGAAAAGTGGCCTAACAGGCTATAACTTGCATTCTGATAATCTGTCTCATGATTCTTACAGGCAGAAAAATGGGCTGCTGTTTCCCCAGTTAGGAATAGTACAGTAGTGTGATAATGATTTTATTCTTCATAGTCCAAAACTTCACCCAATTTAAGATGCTTATTTTTTTGTTTTAATCGTAATGTGTTGCTTTGCAAATATTGTTATAGTATGAAGAAGTAACTTTAAGGTAGTACATTGTTTATCTAAATGTTGGTATTAGGACATTGGCAGCAAGACAAGTGAAATTACAGTGCTATACAGTACACCCTGGGATGCTTATTTGAGCACTTTATGGCATTTATGGTGATGACAGTACTACATGCTGTTAGTGAGGGATTTCTTTCAGTAGAGGATTCCTGAGCTTTCTGCCTTTTTATTTGATCCAAAAGTATTCATAATGACTCCAAAAAGCAATTGTTCTCTCCTACATCTCCAACTAAAGGTGATTGTCACATTATATGACTTTTTCAATAGTCATTCACACACTTCATTTATATAATCTGTGCGATTCGTACCAGTCGTGTAGTTTGATGTACCCAATGACTCAATCCAACCGTCTATTACTCCTCTCAAAAGATCAAAAAAAGTTTGACTGTTGTGTATGTATGAGAGCATACAACTAATGCGCAGTGTAGATAATGCAGAATAAACAACCTGGGTATTTTGGACGCGAGACACAAGAGAGACAGACTTTGGCTCCATTGGGCAGCATGTTATTGGCAATCAGAAAAAGGGGAGAGCTTGTGATACTTTGGAAATGTGAAACTGTGCTGGAAAATTGTTACATTGTCCTCTAATTTGGTATTCTCTCTGACAAGAAGTTGTGCAGTGTGACATTGTCTCAAGTTTTCCACAATGCCCCACAATGATTTTGAAGTGTGTGAATATTTATTGTGGTACCCAGAATGTTAACTGAATGCCATAGTATTAATAGCTTGTCTTGTTTCTTAGTGAGGACCAATTTTTGAGACATATGGAGAGTGGTCACAATACACTAAAGCTGATGTCACATTATACAAGTCCAAGTCGTTGATTGTCATATTTGCCTGTGGAAGTAGCTAATCTCTTAATTGGGCCATGTCAGTTTGCATGACTGTGTCACATTTAGTTGCTTGTGGACCTTCCAGCACAGTTATGCTCTCCCATTTTTGTGTTGGCCACTAACATGCTGCCTAATGGAGTCAACACTGTACAAAGTGTTAACAGGTATGGCGAGTTCAACTGCAGTCTTAGCCTTTTTTTTCACTATAGTAAACTATTTTTCATAATGTAAACTTTATTCCTGTGACCTTTGAATATAGTGCTAAGCATACTATCGCCACACTGTTAAAATGTAATATTCCTTTGCCTTTGAATACAATGTGGTTTGCTAAAAGGCCAAGTAGCCATATACATGTACAGCCGCATCTCAATAAATCAGAATATCATGGAAAAGTTAATTTATTTCAGTAATTCAATCAAAAAGTGAAACTCCTATATAGATTCATTATACACAGAGTGATATATTTCAGGCATTTATTTCTTTTCATATTGCTAATTTATTTCAGTAATTCAATTCAAAAAGTGAAACTCCTATATAGATTCATTACACACAGTGATATATTTCGGGCATCTATTTCTTTTCATAATGCTGATGTTGGCTTATAGCTAATGAAAACCAAAATACAGTATCTCAGAAAATTTGGATATTGTGAAAAAGTTCAATATTGTAGACTCATGATGTCCCACTCCACTCAGCTAATTAACCCAAAACACCTGCAGTGGTGTCCTGAGCCTTTAAATGGTCTCTCAGTCTGTTTCAGTAGGCCTCACAATCATGGGAAAGACTGCTGACTTGACAGTTGTCCAGAAGACAGTCATTGACACCCTCCACAAGGAGGGTAAGCCACAAAAGGTCATTGCTAAAGAAGCTGGCTGTTCACAGAGTGTTGTATCCAAACATATTAATGTAAAGTTGAGTGGAAGGAAAAAATGTGGCAGAAAAAGGTGCACAAGCAACAGGGATAACCGCAGCCTTGAGAGGATTGTGAAGCACAGAATTTGGGGAAGATTTGCAAGGAGTGGACTGCAGCTGGGTTCGGTGCTTTAAGAGCCACCACACATAGACGTATCCAGGACATGGGCTACAACTGTCACAGCATTCCTTGTGTCAAGGCACTTCTGAACCAGAGACAACGTCAGAAGTGTCTTACCTGGGCTAAGGAGAAAATTGACCGGACTGTTGCTCAGTGGTCCAAAGTCCTCTTTTCAGATGAGTCAGTTTGCATTTCATTTGGAAATCAAGGTTCCAGCGTCTGGAGGAAAAGTGGAGAGGCATAGAATCCAAGTTGCTTGAGGGTCAGTGATGATTTGGGGGAGCCTTGTCATCTGCTGGTGTTGGTCCGCTGTGTTTTATCAAGTCCAAAGTTGGCGCAGCTGTCTACCAGGAAATTTTAGAGCACTTCATGCTTCCCTCTGCTAACAAGCTTTATGGAGATGCGGATTTAATTCTCCAGCAGGACTTGGCACCTGCCCACACTGCCAAAAGTACAAATACCAGGTTTAATGACCATGGTATCACTGTTCTTGATTGGCCAGCAAACACACCTGACCTAAACCCCATAGAGAATCTATCAAGAGGAAGATGAGAGACACCAGGCCCACCAATGCAGACGAGCTGAAGGCCGCGATCAAAGTATCCTGGTCTTCCATAACACCTCAGCAGTCCCACAGGCTGATCGCCTCCGTGCCACGCAGCATTGATGCAGTAATACATGCAAAAGGAGTGCAGACCAAGTATTGAGTTTGTACATGGGCATACTTTTCAGTAGGCCAACATTTCTGTTTTAAAAATAATTTTTTTTAACTGGTCTTATGTAATATTCTAATTTTCTGAGATACTGAATTTTGAGTTTTCATTACCTGTAAGCCATAATCAGCAAAATGAAAAGAGATAAGCCCTTGAAATATAATTGTGCGTAAAGAACCTATGAGTTTTACTTTTTTAATTAAATTACAGAAATTAATTAACTTTTAGATGATACTCTATTGAGGTGCATATATAATTATATATATAATATACTTGTGTGTGTGTGTGTGTGTGTGTGTGTGTGTGTGTGTTTGTATATATAATATAAAATACGTACACTCATATATTTGGCTAAGTCATTTGTTAGTAGGCAATGGCCACAGATTTATGCTAGTATTTGTGCTTTTAGTGAAGGAGCCATTCATTATTTGCTCTGCCTATGCGATGCAAAATATACTGTAGTTTCCTCAGTCACTAAATATTCTGGTGTATTTGGGTCATGCTGCAGTAATTGGGTCTTTTAGATATTGACATCTGCTTACTGTATGAAAAGCTGTTGCAGAAATGTGCATTTGTGCTATTTGCAATGTCTGTATGTTGATTGCTGTCAGCTAAAATCCTGCTCAGCAAGCATAGTGCCGATAGTGATTTTGTGCTTCACACTGGTTGTCACTTCTTTGAGCGTCTGTTGTCAGCAGCTGCAGCCTGTTTTGCTCAGTTCTCTCATCACATATAATATCTTATTTGGATTGTTTTTGTACCTCTTCATCATCAAACAATAAACAGACAGAAGTTCTTTCCCCATAGACACATCTACTAGTTGGCACTATTTAATAAAAGAATTTTTTTTTTTCATTTTTAAACATTTACAATACACAGCTGTTTTTACCAAATGCTACATATGATGATATTCTCCTAATATTCTCCCAATTGCTATCTAAATGACTGTTTCTTACTTAAATTGCCTGCCTGTTGAATACTGCACAATAATTTTTAAAAAGCATTGCTTGTGACGGGATGGGCACAATGACGCAATTTTCTGAGATTCTGGTTCATTGATCCATCCTCCGAGTTTCAAATCCTGTGCTACTGGCGTGGGGTTTGTCGTGTTCTCTGTTTCTCGGTGCCTTCCCCATCCCAAAGATGTGAAGTTTAGGTGAATTGCTAATTCTAAATTGGGCTTGTATCATAGTGGATGTGTGGGCTCTGTGATGGACTTATGCAAATTGGTTTTATGTGGACCATAAATTGCATTTAAGTGGGTTTGAGACTATTACATTGTGTTCTGATACTTTCAACAGTTCTAAAGATTATTTGGAAAATTTCCTTAACACACATTTCCCAAAGGTCTGAATGTCAGATATTGGCTGCATTTCCCTTTGTTGGTCAAAATGGGCATATAAGGTGTAAAATCTATATATATAAAAATGGAATGGGTGGGTCGTCGGGTGGGCCTTTTTTTCATTCCGTCGTTTTTTCGACGTTTTGAAAATGTAGAATGATTATTTGATTTTTTTGTTTTTATTTGATCGTGTCTATGTAGCCGCCGTCGTAATAAAGTATCGCTAAAATCGTCATTTATCGTAATTTATTTTTGATGTATAACGTCGCCGTCGTCGAGGTCAGTGATACCAGTGCAAAAAATCTGCTTACGGTTGAAAGACACGCCCTACTCACTGGACAGTTAAAAACACCAATCAAACTAACGATGACATCAAGTATTACCCAATCAAAAGTAGGAAAGGAGGCATCTTCATAAAATGCGTGTGGGATGATTTGCATGAGACGCTGCTTTAAAAAAAAAAATGATAAAAAAAATACGGGATAAATCCCATCCAGTATTGATTCAAAACGGGACGCGCAATTTCATTCTCAAACGCGGCACGATTCCGTATTTTAAAGGACGGGTGGCAACCCTACAGTGCCAGGTAACCACCCATACAATCACAATGTGATTCAGACTAGGAATGCAATGAATGTAATTACCCCGATCTACATACAAGGCGAAAGTCTTGCAACATTCAAAGATGATGGTTTGGGATAAGTACACCATACAACATAAAAGAGCTTATGAAGCCTTGAACCGAAAAAAGCAACATCTCAGAGATCGTAAAAAAAAAAATAGGAGCTAATGTCGTTTTACTCGCTGTACATTTTACTCAAACATTACCAGTTATTTCACGAGGGAGAGCAGCACATCAACTCAACGCGTGTTTAAAATCCATGCTTCTCCCACGCTCGGTTATATGTCGCGTGTTCTCGGGTAGGTGCACCAAAAAATGTATACATTTAAGCATGTAATGGGCAAACAAAAAATGAGGTATACCCAAAGGCACAGCAGTAGTACTTAATGTAACTTTACTTCTTAAATGTTAATGTTTTACTGTTTAATAATTTATACGCTTCTTATATGTTGTTCAAATTCTTTTATCAAAATACCACTGACAGCACAATGCACGATAACATCGAGTTAATACACCATACGCATCCGCCCACGGCTGCCCTGCTGTGCGCAGATAGGACTTAATTGTACAATAAAATAAAATAAAGATAAAAAGACTAAAACAATCATCACCCATAAAGCGGATAGTAGACGTGACGTACTATATGTGTACCACATTTCAACTGTATAGGTGCAACGGTTTGCGAGCTACAGGTCATTTAAAATCCTGGACAGACACACAAATTGCCACGGTAGCAAATTACAGAAGAAGATTTTACTGTTTAATAATTTACGAGCTGTATATACCCGGCGTTGCCCGGGGCAGAAGTAACCTAATCGGTCAAACACTTACATATATACCAAAGTAAACCTAATCGGTCAAACAGTTACATATATAAAAAAACCGAACCTAATCGGACAAACAGCTTCATATATACAGAAGCGAACCTAATCGGACAAACAGCTAATCTATATACATAAGCAAACCTAATTGGTCAAACAGTTACATAAATACAAAAGCAAACCTAATCGATCAAACAGCTTCATATATACAGAAGCGAACCTAATTGGTCAAACAGTTATGCATGTGCAGAATGATTTTACAAACATTATGCGTGTTAACAATCATTAAAAAGAAAAGATTAAGGAACTGTTCTTCTATATGTGATGAAGCCACTAATAAGACAGATTTTTTTCAGGACCCAGCTGTTTCATAACTAAACTACTGCCACCCCAAAGTAATGCCTAATAGTGGTTTTTGGGGTAGCTGTGGAATAAAAAGGGTGTTTTTTAGTCAGTAAGAATCTGACACTACCCTTCAGTACGGGCTGAAGGGTGCCTATGTAAGGTTTTA
Source organism: Erpetoichthys calabaricus (assembly GCF_900747795.2). Classification (NCBI taxonomy): domain Eukaryota; kingdom Metazoa; phylum Chordata; class Cladistia; order Polypteriformes; family Polypteridae; genus Erpetoichthys; species Erpetoichthys calabaricus. Next base: position 12,112,664 of record NC_041407.2, read on the forward strand.
CATCCTTCCCGTATGGGAAAAAAAAACATACTAAACTTTTTTTTCATCATTACAGATAATCTCAGTCAAATCGAAGTACGCATTCTCAATTTATTTTTATCTAATTTTTACTTTTTCACAAAGCCATCCCATGCCAATTTGTATGAATAAACTTTTGCTAGAGAGTTAGCAAAAGTTTATTCATGCACATATTTTAATACGGATAATCTATCTCTAATCAAGGTTCTCATTTTCATTCTAATTTAAAATAATAATAGATACTCATTTTTTTCTTCTGTTTTAGAAAAACCAATCTATGCCACCTACGTCTTCGTCAAGTCAGCTTCATCCAGCTTCATCACATATAGAAGAAGAGTTCCTCAATCTTTTCTTTTTAATGATTGTTAACACGCATAATCTTTGTAAAATTATTCTGCACATGCATAACTGTTTGACCAATTAGGTTCGCTTCTGTATATATGAAGCTGTTTCATCGATTAGGTTTGCTTTTGTATTTATGTAACTGTTTGACCAATTAGGTTTGCTTATGTATATAGATTAGCTGTTTGTCCGATTAGGTTCGCTTCTGTATATATGAAGCTGTTTATCCGATTAGGTTCGCTTTTTTTATATATGTAACTGTTTGACCGATTAGGTTTACTTTGGTATATATGTAAGTGTTTGACCGATTAGGTTACTTCTGCCCCGGGCAACGCCGGGTATATACAGCTCGTTTGAATAAAAGAAGGAAAACCATAATTTTCTTGGTATATGTGCTTTCATTTCTTGTTTTCTTTTACGTGAGGATGACATTCTGGCACAGTGACGAGCAGTGGGCTTAAATTCAGACTCGATTACTATGTAAACATTTCACATTTGCTTGTAGTAACAGGTGTTGCATGCAGTGAGGCTGAGAGGGAGCCACGGCAAAGAGAAGTCATATCACAAGTGAAGAGTGACAGATTTACATCTGGCTAATGAACATCTTCTTTAGTTGTGCGGTAGAACTGCTAACATCTCATCCCTGTGTCCTTGATTTGCATTTTACTTTTACCACCTTAGTAGCACTGCCCTGAGCAATTAATTTATCACCAGTAACGACTGGGGACTTGTTCTGAGATTGGTCAGGGAGGGGTCAGATATAACTGAAAGAAAACGTGCAGCAAATCTGAGAGGGAAGCTCACTATTGTATAACAAAATGCTTCATCTAGCTGCTGATTCAGCAGCTGGCAGAGGGGAGTTTTCCCTTTAGCCTGGTTTGGTGAGGCTGACTGCTTGTTACTCCTACATCTTGGAATTCACTTTTCGGGGGGTGGGGACGACTAGAAAGAAAGAGGGACTGTCACGCTGAGTGATTCTTTGCTGGTAACTGTGTGTCACTGTATCCTCTGGTCTTCATTACACATTCCAAACACACTCATTAATGTAGAGGTCTAAATCTGCTAGATGTATGAGTATGTATGTGGCCTATAACCCCAGTTACATTTAGTTTTTCTCTTTTGCACCCTGACTCCCACTGAACCAAAATTTGGACTAAATGGGTCCTGAAAGTGGATGGTTTTTCATATATCTTTTAGGTGCATATTTCAAACTGTGATGTTGTTTTTATTTTATTGATTGTGTTGTTTAAAGATTTTAATTTAATTTTCCTGTTTACACTTTATTCCAGATTTTCCATAAACTTTTCACCCATCTTAGTTGTATGTTGTACATTTGTAGGGACTGATTAAAATGAGATAGCTCTTAACTCTAGTCCCTTATTACGTGCATGCTTGGAAACAGCAGCGTGCTCCCCAAAACTTATCTTAGTTTTGATTAATTTACAATTATGTGCTTTACAAAATTCTTACCACTTCTCTCCCATTAATGTAAAGTTAAAATGTGCATCAAACCTAACTGTAGCATAGCGTCTGACCAATTTATTTTAAAATTTAATTTACAGTGGTTAACACAGCTGCTTCACGGATTCTGTATTCTGGGTTTATATCCTACGTTGAGTTATTTCTGTGAATGAGTGGGCTCTGTAATGGAGTGCTGTGTTGTCTGGGAGTGATTGCAGCCTTTCAGCTAGTGTTGTTGAAATCGGCTACTGCCCCTAAGCCACTGTCCTACCCACTACCCTAAATTAGTTTAAATAGGTTTGAGAATTTTATGTTTGTTTGTGTCTTAATCATTGTATAGATGACTCCTTAATGTTAATCTGACTGAAAACAATAAGAGTAAACATAATCTGATCTCGTAATGGGAGCCCAGCTTTAATACTGGATAAGCTGGTCAATTTCTTGAAAGAATAATTGGAGGAAACACATTTAGTGTATTAAAGTCAGTTACTTACAGTTAAATAGACTGGTGATATAAGTGTTTTCCTCAGTCAATTCTCCAGTTTCCTAGGTTATTAACTTTTAACATTGCATTTCTGACCATTGGAGTTAAATATTAACCTTTCTTTAAAACTTTAGATCTTCAGTTAGAGGATTCCTACTTTCCTAACATTTATAAAACAGAAGTATTTTTAGATCGTTTTTACTACTATTGTTGCTGCATGGTGTACAGCAAAGACACCGGCAATGTCAAGGTTTTGGAATCATCCATCTTGACTGTTGTCTACTTGGTCTAAATATGAATCCATCACCTGCTATATTTAGACAGGTTATGATAAAAGTGTTTTTGACTATTTTCAGTTTGAAGACATATTTTGTCCTTCCATATCATTACATGGCCTTGTTCTCAGTGGTCACCAACATCTGTCAAATTGTGCAATGAATTACTCAACAGCATCTTTTTTGCTGTTTTACATTGCCATCTGTTCTTGTCTTAGAGCTGTTTGCATTTGAGACAGTAAACACCTATTCTGTTCTGACCTGTTTTAAAGGACATCTTAAACCAGGGTAATTGTACCTGGTTCTATACATTTTCATTTCATCATAATCGGTAGAAGCCAGTCTTTTTTTTTATTTATGACTTGTTACCACTTCTGTTCTTTTCCTAATATTGTATTGAAAAAGACACTTTCACAGGTGTAAACAGAACCTAGTCAGTAGCTGGCTTCACATTTCGCAACTGGTTATAAAAAAGAAGCAATTAAAATCCCTGCAGCTGCTCAAGACAAGGAAGCAATTAAGGGTTCTGAATGTTGACCTAAAATTTAGCCAGAAAAAGTTTTATTAGCAGCAAAATCAGCTGAAGCGAAAATGTGTACCCTGCACAGCCCTCCTGGAACTTGGCACGGCATTCCTGGTTAAAAATGGGGGTCTTTAAAGGGATACTCCATTAATTTTTTTTTTATGTTTTTTTCCTTTTTTATTAATCTTTTACCAATTGGGTTTTGTAGTTATGGCCGAGAAAACGTTTAATCTTATGGATTTTATGGAGAATGGAAATAAACATTTTTATGACATAATACAAGCCATAGGTGGCCAATGCTGTGCAGTGGCAAAGGATAGCAAAAATGTCCATGGAGGAGAGGAAAAAAATCATGTTATGTTACATAATCTACATGTCAGTTATGTACTTGTATGCTTCCAGCATGTAAAACACTCACATTATTTGTTAAAAAAACTGGTTCACACCCTAAACAGTAAACACAGTTCACATGGAATTGAGCTTTTTAACTGAAAATCTGCCTCTACCACTCATTCATTGGCCAAGAGTCCTGTCTGCAATTCTAAAACTCAGTCCCATGTGAATTGTATTTTCTTGTTTATGATGTGTGCTGATTTTTTTTTTCTGAAAGTAATGGTATTTTAGGAAAAAATGTGTTTTTGCAAAATGGGAGTGTATTACTGGATAACTAACATGTGGATCAAGCAACACAAGTAACCTGAGACCCCCCCTTCCCAACCAAATGGGCATTTTTCACATAGTTTGCCATTGTACTGCATTGGTCACTGTTGGCTTCTATCATGTCATATTTTTAATCTCTATTTTCCACAAAAACCTGAGAACATTTTTTTTTCCATTCTTCACTACAAAACACATGGAGTAAGTGTAATATAATAAAATCATTTTTGGGTGGAGTATTCCTTTCAAGCAGCGATTGATCGTATTTCTGTTTATGGATGTCATTTAGAAATCAGTGGTTTTTAAATGTTATGTCATTTATATTCCTTTTTTTCTCTATTGTCAATGTGAGTTCAAAGTTTTAACTTATAATTTAGTGTCAGAATTATTTTTTATTACACTTAGACATCTTTGGATTTATCTACCAGAATGTATAGTTTTTGTCAATTGAAAAAAAAAATTGTTGCATATTTTCAAGTACACTGTATTTCCACTGGTGTGATCATGCATGTTTTGAGTGTGGATTTCTGTAAGCCCTCCGAAGTTCTCCTATTATGAAATAAGCTCAGATCTCTAGGGTATTTTAGAGTGTTTGTTGAGTTTGGAGTGAACATATTTAAACATTCTTTTTGAAAGGTATTTGGAGAAAAAAACGAAAGCAAAGACATATTTTGACTGTATTTACAGGAAAATAACTTAAAAAACACAAATGTTTTTACTCTTTATACAAGGTGCAAACTTTAGTCAGTATGATGTATTTTGCATTGTTGAGTTCACTGTGCTCATTCAGCATTTATACTACACCTGCAGTAAATATATAATGAGCACAAACATTTGTCTTGATCGCTGATCCCCAGTTGGTTAGGCTCTAGAAACTCAAACTTGTGGCATATAAAAAACATACACAACCCAGGTGGGACACAGATAGTTCCAGCTCTAGTTTTCCTTGGAGGTGAAGAGATCCTCTGAGAGAGGTGGCCTTCTTTTATGTACCTATCTCATCAAGAGTCATGTTTTCTTGCAAAATTCAGACTGGTGTTACTTGTCATTTTGTAACTTCAATAATGTGTTTATTAAAAACAAAAACATGGGGTAAATTTGAATCAGATTTTTAATATCTTTAAATAAAATATTCAATCTGATATCTAAGAAAACGTTTCCAATTCCTCCAGATAAAATAAAAATGTTGCGTCCTGAAAAGGTTTCCAATTCCTCCAGATAAAATAAAAATGTTGTGTCCTGAGATGTTTGAGAATTCTAGAAATCAGACTTGTCCTTAATTAGTTCCCTATAGTTTCCTTCTGTTACATTCTCAACCTCGCTGTTAACTTTAGTATTTCAAGGTGGTTTCTCCACCGCTGAGCTGACCTATTGGGTTTCACCACAGTTGATATCTAGGAAAATATGGCCAATGAATTTCCCTTCCAAGTGGTTTATAAAATTTACCGTTTTGACTTAGCTGTGAACAGAGCTCTTAAATTATCATTTAGAATGAAGCAGCAAGGATTAAGAGCAGAGAGTATTATTTATGGCTAAAACCCTCAACATTTATAAGTCTATAGCTAGTTCACTGTCTGGAGTTACCAAAATTTGATTATTTTTAGGATCATCTAATAAGGCTATGCACCACCAAAATGCAAATGATTCAGTTTCACTCAGGTCATACAAATATATTCATGAGACATTTTGAAGATAACATTTGATGACACATTACATTTAGTTCATTAACTTTCTAACACCCTATTAAATGCAAGTACACATTATTTAGTATTAATATTGGTAGATATGTTAAATATTTTAACTTGTTTAACCTCATCACATGCTGGGTTTTGTTTCTAAATGTTAGAGCTTTCATTAGTGGTGCTCAATTTAAATGACACTTCACAAACATAATTACTTTTGTTTTTAAATTTCCTATTGTGTCACAGAGATGCACTATGCCAATAGTTGACAAATTAAAAGAGGCCCTGAAGCCTGGCCGGAAAGACTCGACGGATGATGGGGACCTCAGTAAACTGCTTGCAGCTTCTGCCAAGAAGGTACTGCTACAGAAGATTGAATTTGAACCAGCTACCAAGGGGTTCAGCTACCAGTTAGAGAGCCTCAAAAGCAAGTATGTTATCCTTAACCCGAAACAAGAGGGGGCCACTGGACAGAAGGAATGTGACCAGATAGTGGCAAAGAAACAAGGTAGGTAATTTTAAAAACATCCCTTTTTGTTTACAGTGGAAAGCTACAAATTAATTTCTTGACATTTTACTATATCTATATTTGTAGTGTTTTTTTTTTTTTTTTTTTTTTGGTAGTACAGATTCATGTACATCATTAGTTATAATATTAAACTAAAGTGTAGCTAGGATTTTTTTTTTTTTAATTGATAAATTATGCAGAAGTGTTTCACAGCTAATTAATGTATTTTATGGCTTGTTTGTTTGTACTTTGCAGATTTTGAATATACATGTGGTACAGTTAATGATGGCATCCCTGCTCCTCAAAAGATGCTTTTTCCAGGAAACAAGCTGACCCTTAAATGGGAACGGGTTTATCGAGTTGGAGCAGGCCTCCACAACTTGGGGAATACATGCTTTCTCAATGCCACTATCCAATGTCTCACATACACCCCACCGCTTGCGAACTATCTTTTATCCAAGGAGCACAGCAGACAATGTAAGTTTGCCTTCTAACACTCTTGTAACTCACCCAAGGGTAATGGAATCCCATTGCTGTTTTGCATTATCATATATGGCTGTTTTGAAAAGTAATCATCTGCACTATACACAATAAATACTTGCTACAGTATAAATAATATAGTAATAGAATTAGTATACAGTAATCCCTCGCTATATCGCGCTTCGACTTTCGCGGCTTGACTCTATCGCGGATTTTATATGTATATCGCGGATTTTATATGTAAGCATATTTAAATATATATCGCAGATTTTTTGCTGGTTCGCGGATTTCTGCGGACAATGGGTCTTTTAATTTCTGGTACACGCTTCCTCGGTTAGTTTGCCCAGTTGATTTCATACAAGGGACGCTATTGGCAGATGGCTGAGAAGCTACCCAACCACAGCGCGTATTATGTATTAAATAAAACTCCTCAAATATATTGTGAGCACGGGGGCTGTTCGCACCCCTAGAGGACACGGCCGCTCCTCAAAAAACGCTGAAAGATTACCTTCACAGCGCTCCCTTCTTTGCTGGGCTTACATGTGGCTGCTTTGCAAGCGATATGCTTCCCGCATGGTGCTTCGCATACTTAAAAGATCAAACAGCACGTATTGATTTTTGATTGTTTGCTTTCCTCTCTCTCCCTCGCTCTGACGGAGGGGGTGTGAGCAGAGGGACTGTTCGCATACTGGCCTAGAGGATACGGACGCTCCTCTAAAAAATGCTGAAAAATGCTTTCTTCCTTCCTTGCAGCTACTTTGTCCGGCGGTGCTTCGCATACTTAAAAGCCAAACAGCCCTATTGATTTTTGACTGTTTGCTTTTTCTCTCTCTCTCTCTGACACGCACTCCTTTGAAGAGGAAGATATGTTTGCATTCTTTTAATTGTGAGACGGAACTGTCTTCTCTGTCTTGTCGTGGAGCACAGTTTAAACTTTTGAAAAAGAGACAAATGTTTGTTTGCAGTGTTTGAATAACGTTACTGTCTCTCTACAACCTCCTGTGTTTCTGTGCAAATCTGTGACCCAAGCATGACAATATAAAAATAACCATATAAACATATGGTTTCTACTTCGCGGATTTTCACCTTTCGTGGGGGGGTCTGGAACGCAACCCCCGCGATGGAGGAGGGATTACTGTAGTTCAGTGGAAGAAACTAGAGTTCTTTTTGAAAATTGGGACATTCTTCAGCTATTGAGTTTAAAATGTTATATACTTCAATTTCATGTTCAGCGTACATAATTTCAAAACTGTTACGTTTTGGTAAGGAGGTTTCTCTAACAAAAACTTTTAGCCCAGTTGAGAAGCACCAATATTTACTCCATCATGTAACATGTCGTTCTTAGTTGACTTTCCCAGTTGTCAGTTTCTACACTCCAGCTGAAGATTCTGAATTGTTCAACAACTTTGTTTTTTCTTTTTTAAAAGTATATTTTTTCCATTTCATAGGCAGTGGCTATTTGCCAGTGTAGTTGGACAATCTGGGAGAAAAGATGTACTGTAGTGTGTGCTGATGATTGAGGAAGTTTGTGAGATCTGTAAATAAGAGACCTTTTGTGTGAAGTTTTTGAAAAAACAAGTTATTTATTTTTAGTTGATCAAGTAACCATATGCAGCAATGTAACTCAAGTAACATACATACTGTAGCAAATTTATACATTGGTGTTTTTATCTGTTTGCCACCCAGTGCTGCCAGAGTTGGCTGCAATTTCCCCCATGCTAAACTAGATATGTGGCTTTGAAGGTTGGGAGAATAGATGTTTGTGAACATGTACTCATTTTTTTTCTTTCCCAGTCCATTCTTTTCCATGAAGCAGATTTTCACCCTAATTTTAATATTTATTTCAGGTCAGCAATCTGGGTTTTGTATGATTTGTATCATGCAAAACCATTTGACCCAGGCATTTGCAAACAATGGCAATGCAATCAAGCCAGTTTCCTTCATCCGAGATTTGAAAAGTAAGAATGGAAATATATATATATTAAATGTATCCTTTTCTTCTGAGTAGTTCTATTATATTCATGTGTGCTTTAATATTGTATATACACACTAATATATATATTCCTCAAAAATATATTCACTCTTCCTTTGTATAACATTTATCTATAAATCTAACACAAACAGTATTTTTTAAATATTATGTCATGTCTTTTTTTCCCTTCAGTTAAACTTTGGTAGTTTTGAGATTATTTTCCTTTATTGCCTTTTTTTTAAATGATGTAGAGATTTTATGCTAATAATATTTACTATTATCCACTATGTATTTTTCTTCTGTATAAATTTCCCAGTGTAAATGCCAAAGGCCTATTTTAATGTTTTAGCAACCAGGGCTGTGGAGTCGGAGACAATTTTGGGTACTTGGAGTTGAAGTCTGCAAAAATGTACTGACTCCTAATAAATTTAAATTGTAATGAAAAAAAAATACAGCAAGTTCAGGTGTCCCATTTTACAAACAATAGTCACAATTAAGTACTTCTCTGATGTAAGAATAAAGCCCAGTGTATAGTTGTGTTACTACTAGTGTGAAGTTCATCTGAGATATTGTACAACCTGATTTTCACATATTGTAATCTGGATTACAGTATATTACAAAAAGTGTTTTCATTTTATTTCAGATATAATGTGTTTAACAAGTTTATTTGAGTGTAAACAAGTGTAATGATGTAGGTGGAGGTGTGTGCTATGGCCTGATGTGTGTTCAGGGGTTCTCGTCTTTTGTTTAAACTGACTAATACAGTAGAGAGTCAGCTTCCTAGCCAGTAGTTTTGTGGTTAAATGACATGTATGTTGCCTTCTTTCAATTACATGGAATATACATTAGCATATTAAATACAGAGGAGTCGGAGTTGGGGAGTCGGAGTCAGAAGTACCGGAAACTAAGGAGTCGGAGTCAAAGGATTTATCTACCGACTCCACAGCCCTGTTAGCAACTTCAATATTACTGGATATACACTGACTCTAAAGCTGATGCCACATTACACGACATTTTATTGTGGGGCATGCCGGACTTGCTGGTCTTATTACTGGGCCATATCAATTTACATAACTGAAAATCACTGGTGAATGTTACATGTAGCAATCATGCCCCCATCTTCCGGCTTAATTGTGCTCACCCCTTTTTCTGACAGCCAGTAACATTGTGCATGACAGAGCTGTGGCTGTACAAAAGGTCAACAGGTACATCCTGTCATAGTACATAAAACATGAGATATCAGACAAAAAAAGCCTCTTCTGTTTGTAAGGTCTAACATCTTTGATCTTTATTTCACATTGCTGCATTCTATGCAATGCGCTTCCAGATGTGCATTCACTGGTTGTCGCCTTTCCTGCACACACAACCTCCACTATAACTAAAGACAAATTTTTTTTTTTTTTTTTTTTTTTTGAGCAAGTCGCAGGGCATGTCACATTACGTGACCAACTTAATGGGTGTGTGACCCCAACTGCCCCTGACGTGCTAAGATCATGAAAGTGAACACTGGAAAAGTCTCATGTTACATAGCCTTAAAGTAGTTGCAAATGGTACACACAAGCAAGTGACTATTTGATTTAAATCTGATATTTGTTAATACATTCAGCAGCATTCTTATTGTCCCAGAAGTGAATTTGCTGTATGCATAGACCATAACAAAAAAATAAACAATGTAGACTAGTTTTAAAACTTGAGTAATTCATGCATTCTCAGTTTAATTAATTTTGGAGTATTAGAACAATTTGAACAGAGCAGGCAATTTAATACAACATCAAATCATGTTTCAGGTTCCCAAAATGTACAGTGCCAATATTTCTTTAACAGCATTTTAGTGGTGCCTGCTTTATGCCCAAGGTCAGCAGATTTGTTTTTTTTGCATTCACTGTTTGATTCTTTTTGTGTAACGCTTATGGCTTCAAAAAATAAAGTGGAATATAGTATTGGATTTAGACATTATAGTGGAGCAACCAAAAAAAATCATAAAATTCAGGAACACTGATCCTCTTTATGGTTGAATAATTCAATAAGGAGAACGAACTCATGCAAGAAAAATAGCATCAACTCAGATGTTTATAATAGGATTAACCTGGAGAACAATATTGCTAATAATGCAAAGTTGACCTTAAAATGTCAGCTGTCTTTCCATTCAAACATTGAAATAACAAGGAGTAAGTGAAGTGCATTAAGAACAATAAAATAGCAAATGCGTATTGTTTTTAGCATTTTCACCAGTCAAAAAGTCAAGTAATGTGGCCAATAGCTACAGGAAATATTTAATTATTCAACAATTTGGAGATTGTAGAGTATTACAGAGCTAAAAGTACTAAAAACAAATCCATAGGCTGATTTGCTTAGATACTGTTTAGGTATAATAAACCATGGCATCTTGTTTTCCATGATCAATATAGCCCTTAGAAATTCTTGAATACACACACACACTGCACCAGCCAATGTTTATAGATGGATGAATTCTAATATGCTACATCCAGCTCAAGTGTGTTAAGACAGGCAACAAAGAATTTAAAAAAATAATCAAACATTTTACTTTTTATGAGGAACCTGTAAAACATTTGAGAAAAGAGAATCTGCCTGTCCTTTCAGAAAGCTTTTTGTAAGATACTGCGTAAGAGACAAACTCCTTAAATTACACAGTTTTAAGGAGGCATATATAAATGAAAACGGAATTTGCTCAAATAGTACAAAGAGTTATGGTGCAAGATTGTCAAAAATCTAGTGGACAAGGAAGCACTGTTAAAGCCTTTAAATTGATTTTAAATGGATATCAATCAGCTGAATAAACATACAACCAATGGTTTTATCCATCCATCCATTTTACCACTACACTTCCATTAGTTAAAAAATGTGTAACCTATTTAATTTATCTCCAGTTAAATCTGTATTGGTGAGTGTAGGCAAAATTTAAAGTGGGGCTGGTGCACAGCAGGATGTCAATTTAAGGTGTTACATGATGAGCAGTAATAATAATAAAAAAGGAATAAACTAAATTAGAACTCAAATTACTAAAGGAAGCTACTCATGACAAACCAAATCCTTTTTGTTTTTCTGATCCTACCTTAACAGAGTCAGGGTGGTAGTGTGGCTGAGGTACCGGATTTTGAATCACAAAGCTGCCAGTCCAGCCCCATGTCTCTCTAAGTCACTTGCTCAAGGTCACTCAATCTGCTTGTACTCTGATTTCCAAAAAAATTTGTAATGAGCAATGATTTATCATATTTGATAAATGTACAATAATGACAGCAATACAGACCAATTCTTTCAACATTAATACTGCAGAAGATATGATAGAAGTATTTAGAATTATGAAGAGAGTGAGCAGGGGTGGTGACAACTCAAAAATGGCCACTTAACAAGGACAGCGAAGTTAGACAATAAATAAATTGTTTCAGACTGGGACTGGTAGATGAGGCAGGACAATGAGATTTAGAGTGACCAGTTGTCATTAGAATTTTTTTCCTCTCCTCTGATAATGATAACCAGTGCTAAACATATAAAGTATATATGAGAATTATGTTTGTTCAGCTTATGCATTTTTCAAAATTACAATTGTTATGAAAGTTACTATTCAGCTGAATCATACTGATTTTAATTAGTTTAGATTTTACCTCAGTTTTTATATTGGTGTTTTAGATTGTTTTTGTGTCATGTGCATTGGATTGCAGCCACATATTTTAAAGGTCCTGTGGTATTGTTCTAAAATCTAACATTACATATGTTAATGAGCAATTGTTTTCTTCAGCCTTTATCATTAAAGTGTTTGAAAATTACAACACTTGTTTTTGCTGGCTTATTTATATTGGTTTTTTGACAGTATTATTTGGGTAAGAGACTAAATGCACATTATATTTTCTATGTCAGTATCAGTTGTAGAAACGTGTATGAGTGTATATGTATTTATTTGTTTTATTTTACCTTTAGAAATTGCAAGGCATTTTCGCTTTGGCAGTCAAGAAGACGCACATGAATTTTTGCGCTATACAATTGATGCAATGCAGAAAGCCTGCCTCAACGGTTATGCCAAGTAAGTAAATTAGTAGCCCAGACAGTAGGTGAAGCCTATTAATCTTGGGAACTTTTTCCTAAATAGTGTTTCTTAATCTTGCATTAATAATTAATTACTATTTTTTTTTTTGCATTTCTCTAACACCATAATAAAAGCTGTTGGGATTGTATAACAACCTTCCTTCCGATATATTGGCAACACTTGCATAGATCTTTCATCTTTTGAACATCACACCATAAACAATACATTTATTTTCTGCTTTAAAATCTTCCTTTGTGTTGAATGTTAAGACAGTTTCCTAATAAACCGTCATTTGAGACACATATAGACTAAATTTATAATGCTGCTTTGAATTCCTGGAAACAAGAAGATATATAGTTTGATATTAATGACTGAGGTTAATATGTTTAAGCAGTCACAAGTTATTTTGTCTGGATTTTTTTTATTAGGCCCAGCATTCTGTTTGATAACATCATGGTTTGCACACCTAGAATCTGTTTTTGACACGGGCAGTGTTTTCAAGTGTTGTACATGAAATCTTAAATTAATGTCTTTTAAACAACAATGTGCAAGTCATAAACACTTAATTATTTAAAAACACACAGGTAAAAGTATAAATATTAATAATTATATAAATATCAAAAGGTACTGTATGTAGCACCCAGAATTTGTAACTTATGTTCAAATATATTTAAATGTATGCTTAGGTTTTAATATGAGTATTGTGTATGTTTGGCTAATTTGGCAGCTCTAGTATCCACTAGTATCAACAAAATAGATACAGCAATGAGTCAGTTTTCCAGTACTGATTTTATACCACATGTCAATGCCCATCTCGTTCATAAACAGTTTGTCTTTTGCTTGCTTGCTGTGGGTTTAATGTCTTAATCAAATTTTGTATTGTCAGTTTTATTTAAATTTTCAATATGTTAAATGAGTTACAAAGTGTGTGTGAACAGTGTAGACCAGATTTGTATTAGGAAAACATGCTGTTTCATTTGATATGATGATTTTGCTGTTTCTGTGAACGTGTCCTTTCAATATTTTCACCCCAGTGTTATCTTTATTGCAATTAGGCTTGACAGACAGACACAGGCTACAACTTTGGTTCACCAGATATTTGGAGGATACCTCAGGTCAAGAGGTAAGTAAAAAGTAGCATTTATATTTAATAAGTTATTTTCCAATTTATTTGACTTTTCCTTGCTATAGAAAAGTGGTTAGGGTTGCCTTATTAGGGACAAAGGCTAGATTCTTAGCCTGATCACACGATGCTAGGAAAATCATGTAAATTCCAATGTCCTTGGAGGTTTTCTTCTGGTTCTTTGGCTTCTTTATACATTTCATAGACATGATTGTTTGTTTAATTGGTGATGGTAATTTAGTCCAGTGTGAGTGAGTTGTTGTGATGGATTAGCTTGTTCAATCTTGCCTTTCATCCAGTGCTCCTGGGATTGGGTCAGACTTATTGCTACCCTGTAAATGGTTAATATGACTTCAGAGAATAAATTAATGGAAATAAATTTTGTAAATTATATATTTTTTTTACTTTGTTTGTGGGGTTGGAGTTCCCAGCTAAGACATACTTTATTTTATTGTTGCATCTTTCAAGTTTCATCATCATTATATATCCATTTGTTAACTTGCAGCTTTTAAAACTAAAGTAATTGTATTTGGTTTTAAAATCAAATAAACAATGTTATTCAGCTTGCTCAATCCAATTCTTGTTTGTGAGAACCAAAGTATATACCAGTAGCACTGGGTGCAAGGCAGGACACCATTACAGAGCTTATTCACACACCAGGCAACACTCACTATTGCGTGAGGCCAATTTGGATTTATTAGTTACCCTAACTTGCATGACTTTGGGGATGTAGTGAGTGCCAACAGTGCGTCTGTGAGGCAGCAGTGCTTACCACTGTCACTGTTCCTTTGTGCCTCTCTCTTAAAATTAGACTTTGTTTTATTCTCTTTCAGTTAAGTGTTCAGTATGTAAAAGTGTTTCTGACACTTATGACCCCTATTTGGATATTGCTTTAGAAATCCGGGTAAGTGAAATTTTAACATTTTTTTGATCAAATGATTACACTTCCCTACAATATCATCTTGTACCTTTTTCTTAGCCTGTTAGCTACTGGTTTAAGGGTTGTCTATATTTAACTGTCCTTTGTTTTTCAATGTTATCTCAGAAAAATTGAGCTGATTCAGATGGGTATCGCCTGTTATGCTTGACTGAAATTGGCAAGTTAAAATTAACAAAAGCACAAACTGAGAATAAAATTCTAAATTAAATCATGGTTAACTGCTTGATATGCAAAGAAAGGAAGAACCATCCATCCACCCATTATCCAACCCGCTGAATCCGAACACAGGGTCACGGGGGTCTGCTGGAGCCAATCCCAGCCAACATAGGGCACAAGGCAGGAACCAATCCCGGGCAGGGTGCCAACCCACCGCAGGAAGAAACATAATGTATTTATTTATATTTTGAAGGCTTAAGAGAAAATTCTTTGTAGGCTTTTGACTCTATTGTAAATGTTTGTTAAAAGAAAGACGTTACAGTGTCTTCACTTTCAGTGCACTTTATGTGGACCCTTACAATTAAGCCATCTTTTGTTTTCACAAACTAATTCTATTAAACATTGAGTAAGCTGTGACAACCACTGGCTGGCCTGTGTGGCAGTTAGGATATGACACATGAATGATTATTTAGATTTTTTTTTTGGTCCGATCTATTTTAAAGATAAATGCCACCTCTACTGAGCCATAGCATTACACTTCTAGAGTTGGAAATATTTTTAAAAGTAGTGTTCCAGGACAGTCTTTCATATTGTGTATGGTTGCAAAGGCCTGTAAGCTGCTTAGTGTGAAGCAGCATACAGAGTGGAGATAGGAAAGAAAAGAGAATTAAAAGAGGATGGGAAGAAAGAGAATAAGATTGTGGAACTGTAAATGTCTAAAGAACTTAGCTGAAGGTAAGAGTGCTTATTTAGATTTATGTTTGTTGAATGGCTTTTTCATTTCTCTAGGCATTGTGAAGATGCAGGGCTCATTTATTTATTTATTTATTTTACAGCAAGCTCCAAATATTGTTCGGGCTCTAGAACTGTTTGTAAAAGCTGATGTTCTCAGTGGAGACAATGCCTACATGTGTGCAAAGTAGGTTGACAATTTTTAATTCTTTTGAAGTTGCTGCACAAAACTCCTTGCATACAAAACACAGGGTCCGATAAATCATGAGGTTACATATTCTTGAAACATGCTGTGTAAAATCTTGAAGATTTGGCATAATGGAGAAGCACAAAATTTTAAAATTGTAGAATATCATTTTTGTTCATTTCAGCAATATGAGTAGCAAGTTCACTTTTCTCATTAAGCTTTTTTCAGATTATATTCACTTTTTAGTGCTGTTTAAAAACAGCATTAATGTAAAGCACTGAGGAACTAAGCAATTTTTTATTAACTCGTATTTCCAAGTGACAGCGTCTTTGTGTGTGTATCAGTTCTTTATTTTTTTCTATGTATACGTTCATATTTTCTTTATGCAACATATATTCTACAAATTTGGTTATGTTCTAATATTAGTCAATTTCAAGTTTAAATAACATATTGTCAATAAAGTGTAATGCATAAATCAGTTTTCATTATGTCTGTTGCTATCCTATACCCAAATCTTCTCCGATTTTCAGCGCTCTATGTATTTGTTGTAAAATGTAATATTGTAGTAATGTTTTTACTGGCAGTAGACTGAGTTTGCTCCATGCTATAAATGGAACTAAAACATTAATCTTGAAGTATCTGCTCAGTGTTCACATGGCCTACCTAGGCCAGAAAAAAATCTTTCAAATGAGTCCTTTTTTTATATTGTTGGGCTGAAAAATAAACATAGTGCTTATATGGAAGTACAAGTTTGAGGTTTGATTGTTAAAATGCTAAATAATAAATTTAAGACAACAATGTAAAACTATACTTGTAATCTATTTATTATAAAAGTGAAGTATGTTTTTTGAAATGCAGACTCTGCATGATTCTGTGCAAGAAAAACTCTGGATGATTTATGTATGTTGGGAGTTAATGAAGCAGTGTAATCTTATTTCACAAGTCTAGTGGGGGGAAAAAGGAAGGGCTAATAGTGCTGATTGGTAGAACCATAATGATGCTGCAAGAAATGTTTCTGGGTTGTAGTCTTCGAAGTAAGATATCATTCAACTATAAATATTTTGCCTGTGCAATCAGTTGTAAATAGACTTCCTTAAGATTTTCTTTGTTTGCATGCATTCATTTTTCTCTAAAAGGTACGCAATCCTTTACCAAAGCAAAAGTTCCTTAAAAAGCAGTTCTGCAATTCTTTGTCAACATTGTGTGCTACACTTAAAACGAAATAGTCAGTAAAATATATACATTTCTGGTTGCCTGTGACTAATTATGTTTATCCATGTCAGGTGCAAAAAGAAGGTTCCAGCAACTAAGCGCTTTACAATTCATCGACCTTCAAATGTCTTGACTTTATCTCTTAAGAGATTTGCCAACTTTAGTGGGGGAAAAATAACAAAGGTAATATCCGTTTAACCATAAAATTATACTAGTTGGGTGATTGCATAGTGTACTGTTATAAAGCATTAGGCCACCCAGTAAAATCATTTTTTGATTTACAATAAAGGTATATATTCTCTTATTTACCAAAATGTATTGTTCAGGGTTAGAACAATTCAAATTTGGTTCCTAGACCTATCCTTGTGATTCAAATTAATGAGATAGTAATTAGTCAAATCAGGCATGTGGTAGTGATGCAGTTTAACAAATGAAGGGATGTATTAGATGATAATCAGAAATACAGGGTTGCTTTAAGGAGATGTTTGGAAATGACTAAGCCAAGACATTTTGGCAGGCATTTAATCATAGTTGTGTACCATCAAGTCTATAGTCAACGAGCAATAGCATACAAAACTAGATCTTCAGTTTGTGGTGTTCAAACTGTCACAAACAAAGTAGGAACTAAGCATGTTGAAGTCTTACAAAGTTGTCTTCATCAGATAAACCTTAATTGTCATCTGACAATTAAGTACTGGTACTTCCTCAGCATCTGACACCAAAGTATATGCCTTAACAATGCCAAGAATTCTTAAATGGTGTCTTGTAGCAGAATGACAAAGAGCAAGAACGAAAATTAGCTTTACAATTTTGTTCAGAGGTCGATAGGATTTTTTCACTGTATGGCATTGCATTTGTTACAATATCTTGAATAATGTTCTACTCCTACAGAAGTAAATGTTATTTGTGTGTTTTTAAATGTTAGTCTTTCAGATTTGGCTTTAAGTATTTGATTTCAAAAGAGGGTTGAACAGTAAAGGGTGGCATGTTTGTTTAATTTGTTTGACTTTTAATATGTAAATTAGACTGTTGAGGGTCAGTATGACTGTAATTAAATATTTTTCTCTATTTATAGGATGTTGCTTATCCAGAATTCTTGAATATCTGTCCATATATGTCTCAAGGTTCTGGTGATCCTATCATGTACGGTTTATATGCTGTCCTGGTCCATTCAGGGTATAGCTGTCATGCTGGTCATTACTACTGTTATATCAAGGTAAGAAAGGACTATTGGTTTGGGAAAAACAAGTCCAGAGAAGGTCAATCCTGACAGCACAAGTCCAATGCTGTGGACAGTCCAACTTGCAAGAGTGGGCAGTGGTATGACTGTTTACATTACTGTACAGTCTGGATTCAAAGCCACCTGTTGCATTTTATCCAGCTATGATTTTGTTCTGTAAATGCTTATTAAACAGCAGCAATGTACCCACTTACAAAGTTTTTTCACCTGTTTCAGCTGAATGTTTAGACACTCCCAACAAATCTTTTTGTTTTCAATGTGAAAGTACATATTGACACATAATAACTACATTTATAACAATGGATATATATGAACAGTATGAAAACCTGAAAATTGGGTTCTAAAGAGACATTTGCTGAGAATTGAGTAATAAGACTTTTTAATTTTTTTACATTATTCTGCTTCAAAGAAAACAGATCTCATAAATTATTGTAGTTATAACTAAAGCTTTTACATAATGATACTTGCATGTTTGTAGTGCTATCAATAGGAAATATTTTGCATTATGATGTCAAAATTGTAATCTCCTTATTTGACAAGTACACTTACACATCTGTTTTGCAATATTTTACAAATAAATACAGTATGACACAACAAACTATTAATCTGTGACGTCCAAAATATTTGCAAACATGAACATATACTGTTCAAAGCATGGAATACGGTGTAGATGTTAAACATCCAGTTAGGAGGATGAGCATGTTTTTGCCTATGCCTGTGGGCTGTATTGGGAATACTTATAATTGGTAGTATTTAATCTGAGTCCAGCAAAGTGCAAATATATCTAATGCCCTGACTACACAAATATTCAATGCAATTTCAATGCAATATCAGCATTGTTGTTTATCATAGTAATCATAAAATAAAAAGCTGTATTTAGAAAAGTGGTAAAATAATTTGTTTATTAAAAGATTAGCATCATATCTGTTTGCTAATTAATTTATTTTATCTTCCTTTAGGCCAGTAATGGACAGTGGTACCAGATGAATGATTCCATGGTACATCCTAGCAATATCAAAGTTGTCCTTAATCAACAAGCATATGTTTTGTTTTACCTGAGGTGAGCAATCAACTGTGTTTTATTGGGTCATTGACCTTGAATATATTGTTTAATATATAGGTAAATCTATGACACAAAACAGTGTTTTCAGCATTAACATTTATTAAAGATTAGTGTGGCACTTATTGTAAATGAGCATTATTGTTTGCTTAGTGATATTGACATTATGTGCCTAACCCTGTCCTGTTCCCCAGGATAACCACAGAATGGTACACAAACATATTATTTCTTAAAATCTTCAAATCTCAGCTTTTTTTTTAATTGATTGATTTATTCTTCTTAGATTCTAAAATTCTACTCTTTCTGCCTTTTTAAACTTTGTGTTTGAAAACACTTGCACATTTTGAAATACTTGCATATTAAAAGTATTTTTAAATGAATTAAGACTGCCAGACACAAAGAAGAATTTGGATGGTCTTTGTTGTAAGCCTGGATCTGTGCCACACATTAAGAGTTTGCAAACTCCAGAAATAACGAAAAAAATCACTCTCAATGGACCACTGTCTTCACCACAAGTAATGAAGGTATGTTATGAATAAGATTTTGTTCTTAAAAGGATAAGATTTTGATCTTAAAAGGAATGGGAGCTTTTGGTTAGGTGAGGTTAGGTTGGACCCAAGTCACGTAAACTCTAATATACTGAAAGTCACCAGGGAGACTCTGTAGGAATTTTTAATTGCTTTTTGGAGGATTTCAGTAAGCTATGTGTCTACTCAGGAAAAAAAATATTTTCAATTTGTATGTTAGAGGTTTTATTAATCTAGCAAACTTTTACTAGTACAGCAGACAGTACACTGTCAGGATTTTGACAGATTTTTCTACAGTTTTGACATGGAGGCTGAAAGCTTGCCAATAAGTAAATTATTCTAGATTTTAGTTTGCACACTTTTTTTGTTTTCAGCTGTCAGATGTGATATGGTTTGGCCTAACAAAGCCGTTTTGGTTTTATAAGATGCTAGTGATGAGCAAATCCTGTAGAGTTACCTTCATGATAAATTTGATGAAATTGCAGAAATGTTTGAGAGCTTTGCCGAATTTGGTGAACTGTATTGCAGTCAGTGGGGAAGGAGGAACTAGTTTTGAGTGGATTATAACAGTATAATCCCGGATGACAAGAGAATCATCTTCCAGCTATGCTGGACTGATTATTATTGACAAAAATGTGACCTGAGCAGTGAGGCAGCAATGATAACCACTGCACCACCCTGCCTCAAACAACAAAAGACAGACTGAACGATAACTACAAGCAACATACGACAAATATAGGATATATGATACGATAATATATTGCTAGAATCCCCTCAATCTAGCAATTGGTTAAAAACATATCTACAGTATAATGTCATTGCAATAACAGGGTTCCAATTTTTGTGGCACTAATTGGCTGTACCACAAAAGGATAAAGCACACTGATATTTGAGTCTGTTTGCAAGGTGTTTCTAATTTATTGGAAAGATATATTGGATGCAGCTGACACCTCTTGTCTCCGATCTGTGTAAGTTTTTTTTGGACTAGGCACCACACAGCATGGCTAATTGCATACAGTGATCCCTCGCTATATCGCGATTCGACTTTCGCGGCTTCACTCCATCGCGGATTTTAAATGTAAGCATATCTAAATATATATCACAGATTTTTTGCTGGTTCGCGGATTTCTGCGGACAGTGGGTCTTTTAATTTATGGTACATGCTTCCTTAGTTGGTTTGCCCAGTTGATTTCATACAAGGGACGCTATTGGCAGATGGCTGAGAAGCTACCCAACCAGAGCACGTATTATGTATTAAATAAAACTCCTCAATGATATACGATATGCTTCTCACGCGGTGCTTCGCATACTTGAAAGCCCGAACAGCACGTATTGATTTTTGATTGTTTGCTTTTCTCTGTCTGTCTCACTCTCTCTGACATTCTCTGCTCCTGATGGAGGGGGTGTGAGCAGAGGGGCTGTTCGCACACTGGCTTAGAGGATACGGATGCTCCTCTAAAAAATGCTGAAAGACTACCTTCACATTGCTCCCTTCCTTGCAGCTGCTTTGTCCGGCGGTGCTTTGCATACTTAAAAGCCCCAACAGCCCTATTTATTTTTGATTGTTTGCTTTTCTCTCTCACTGTCTCTCTTTCTCCCTCTCTGACATTCTCTGCTTCTGATGTGCACTCCTTTGAAGAGGAAGATATGTTTGCATTCTTTTAATTGTGAGACGGAACTGTCATCTCTGTCTTGTCATGGAGCACAGTTTAAACTTTTAACTAAAGGGTGTTATTTCATGTCTAGAGGGCTCTAATAATGTTAAAAAACATATTTAGAAGGCAGTAAACAGGTTTTCTATGCTCTAACTGCAAAAATATTCGATTTATAAATAAAGAATACTACTTTGCGGAAATTCATTTATCGCTGTATAGTCTGGAACGGATAACTGTGATAAACGAGGGTTTACTGTATATGCATTTGGCTCGCATTGGACCCAGTGTGGCTCCAGCCACCTGGACAGATCGGTTTGTACTACTCTGTGCTGGCATTTCCCTGCTTGAACTTTGGAGTGCCAGCAGATAATGTATGCATCCTGTGCATACTAGCGTGCCCAGATGCCCAGAGAGCCTCTGATGCAAGGATCAGTGTTACATATTAAGGGAGCCGTGCCTGATTTGCTCTACTTGGCAATGAACATAACATGCTTAATCTGCCAGTGAATGTACAGTAAATCCATGCAGAACAAAAAAGTAGTTTCATAATATTCTCATTATTGTCAGCTATTGTACCCCTCAAATAAAAATACTGCAAGGTGCATTTGTGCTTATAGTAGTGAAGTCCTGCAGATCATACAGCAGCCTAAAATTTGAAGTGGAGTACACTCTGAGTATTCCTAAATGAAAGTTCTGTGCGTGGCTGCTATTGCTCTTTGAAGTCACACTGGCCTCGCAAAGCATCATGGAGTGCTGAGAAATAAATGTTTGTCTAAGCTGACCACATAGTGAATTTCCAGGAAAATATTCAGTGAACAAAATTACTGGTGAATGCAGCATATTCGTTGCAAAAAACATTTGTTAGTCAACGCTATAAGGCACACACCAATGGGATGTAACCTTTTAGGAAATCTGCAGAAAGAATTAAAAAGGCAAATCAGTAATGTTATACTCAAACTTTGATTGTGCTAGTGACATCACATTTGGAGTACTATGTGTAGTTCTGATCCCCATGCTTTAACACTAAAATTACCAAAACCTACTAAAAAAACTCATAAGTCCAGCCCACCTTAAATCCCTTCGCACCTCTCCATCAGTGTCTTTTGTCCTGTAAATATGCCGATCAAGACAAACAGCCTACTATTCTATCCCCCCACCACCGCAGAATGGCACAAAGTTCTTCCAGCTCATGCCTTGATTATCTGGGAGTGAAGTGCTGGAGTTTTAGGGTGGAAATAATAGATTGTTATTTGGAACACATGCATTTCATGTGTGTTCCGTTTCTACAATAATCTGTGTAAACACATTGTTAAAACAGAAACATTTTTCATATATTAGTAATAAATGACAAAATGTAGGCATAAACTATATAATGTGTGAAGCCTGGAGTCCAAAGATCAAATAAACACTTTCACAAAAGGTTCAAGGATGATACAACAGCTTCCGTGGCACAGCGGTAAGAATTGCTGACTTATAATCAAGAGTCCCCGGTTCAATCCTGATTGTCTCATATATTTACCGTTTTGAGTAGTGAGCTGCTCTTATTGTTCATGTTATACAGTAAACACATACATTTGCTTTGCGTCTGTAACAACCAATGTACATTTATAGTACTTTTTTTTTTTTTTCCACTTTTATTCTGTCAGTCACGATCATGATACATACTACTGCTCCCCGAGGGGTCTGACGCTGTTAGTTTTTATTTGAAACTGGGAATAACTGTAGATGTGAGTGGTGTTTTGAGACAATGGAACTGGACATTCTCTGATCTGGATGGATAAAAGCTGACACACAAACGCTGGTGAATCTGCCTTATTTGTATCTCGCTGTCACTTGATTTTTTTTTATTCAGCTTTATTGAGTGTTCCTGCTCACGCTGAATTAGTATGCGCCTTATGGTCCATGATGTCAAAGCCACACTGACAAAAAAAAACAGACATAGGTTTTGCATAACATCTTGTGGTTGTAATCAGTGACCACGTGTGTTTTTTTTTTTTTCTCCCCCGATCTTGTACTCCAGGACAAGCTGAGGAAAGAATAGTACAGAGAGGTCAGTTCCGGGCTATGTGCAATCATCAAATTCAATAGTTAACAGTTCACACACACGTAAGGACCGTCATTCCTACATTTACGACATGTGTACCTGTTGCAATGTAGAAGCGGTGTGAAAAAGAGCAAGGAAGAGCATTGCAGGAGTGAAGGACTTGTCCAGCTCTGACAGGTTAAGGGAAATCTGTTCAGTTTAGAGCAGAGAAGGCTGCATGTAGACCAAATTTAGGCGTTGATAGAATTTCGGTGGATCAACTTTTTCAGCTAAATAATGAATCACACATTCAAGGGCACCAATTAAAATTAAGGGAAAGTGCATTCAGGATTGAAATTGTGAAGCAGTTCTTTCAATGACGAGTTATGTAGGTGAAGGGGAACACTTGGAATCTTTTGAAAATGCACTTGCAATGATACTGGGACAACTTGGCTGTAGTAGGACCAAATAGGATTTAAGAACTGAATGGTCTTTTCTTGTTTTTCAAACTCATGTAGCTTATGCTTGATCACAGGATCAAGAACTTCCATACTTCTTGGAATGCAGTACACCTGAAGCATTATATACACACGTATAGAACTGTAATTGTGTGTTGGCATTTGTGGTCATTTTATTACTTTGTTTTTTGGGTATGTGAAGCAGATTTGAAATTTACCGTGTTCCTGTAGTATTGTTAACTTATTTTTTCTAGTTCCAATTTGTGTTCTAATTTGATTACAAATAAAATATAGCTGAAAAGTGATTTTCCTTTTTAGAAACCTGACTCCTCTTTGTTGAGGAAGACCCAAACCGTGGATGAAATTGGTGTTTCAGTTAGTCGAAATGGCATCAGCTCATCTTCAAAAGTACAGTACAGTTCTCAATCTCCAAGGACACCATCAAAGTTGTCAAATTCTCCAGCTGTGATTGAAGAGTCATTTAAAAAAGTAAAGAAGACATCTCCACAGCTGCAAACAAAAAACAGTCTGGGGTCAGCCATCAATGGTAATGGGAACAAGACTGAGAGCGACAAAAGGCAGTCATCTGAAAGCAGGAACTTGGCCACATCTACCTCACTGAAGTCTTTGTCTGAAATGACATCAGACAGACAGGATGAAAAGGTAGTATTTACATTTCTCTCATTTTGAGGCACCAACAATGTATTTAGGAACCAGCTTTTTTTTTTTATAAATATTTTCAGAAATCATTCTTCTAATTTTGTTTCATAGTCCATATCTTTAGAACATTCTTGCTCCGGTCACTCTTTCGAAATTTTTTTTTAAATATATAAAAGGTTATCTTCTTTATAATTAAATTTGTTTCATGTAGTGATTATCAGTGTTGTTGCCTTTCCAGGGTCCTGAGTTCAGTTCCCATCATGCTGACTGGCTCAGTGACTGTAGATTGGCCTGCTATGAGTTATTGTAAATTTGTGTCGTCTGTCACACATAGGCTTTGCTTTGCTGCCTTTTGAGTTATGGGTTTATATTAGGCCCTAGCTTTCATAGGCCATGGAATGGGGGGAAACGCACTGCTTCAAAACATGGACAGATATGTCTGGTAGTTAAAAGACAAAAAAACAAACTAAATCTGATTGTACCAGATGCAGCTTGTGAATTAAATTTAATGATAATGCTAATTTCTATCAACTTTGCTGATATGTGTAGGATTTGAATTCTAATGGATCTCAGTGGAAGGAAATTGATAATCCACGCACCATTCTGAATGGAGAAAACACTTTGAGAAATAGTCTGAAAGGCCTTCCAGCCTCACCTAGTCTAAGGCTGGAAACATATAGTGCCAATACTGAGGATCAGAAGATGGCAAAGTTAAAGCCCCAGGTGCTTACTAACATCACATCTGAAACTGCAAGCACGATGTCACCTCCACCTGCAAAGAAGTTGGCTCTTTCGGCAAAGAAGGTGAGAGTTTACCGTGAGTCTTGAATGTTTTGACTCTGCATATTTGAACAAGTTGAGCCTGTAGAAGGTGCTGTTCATCTGTGAGGTTGTCCCAGTTAATGAATATGCAGAGCATGAGACACCTCAAGCATTCTGGCATCTTGTCATGAAGAAAACAGAATTGACAGGAGGTTAAGTTTTCTCACAGTTGTGTTTATCACCTTATTTTGGATTTAAATTGAATAAAAAAAACTTGTGTTATCAATTGTCTTTTAAAGCTTTGTGTGGAATTTAATGTGGAATATGTATACTGTGGCATGCAAAAGACACCCTAGCTTAAAATGTTCACTTAACTATTCATAGTAACCGGCATTAAAAAAAAAACAAAAAACTTTTGCATGCCACTGTAGTACTGAGCAATTTCATTATCTCTCTTATTAAAGTAATTGCAGTCAACTTAAACATGGCTGAATATGTCAGGCAGCCTAATACGTTTTAAATATTTCTATTTTAATGTGGTTTAGTTTAATTAGCAGAGAAAAGTTCATTATTTTTTGCTGTTGAGAATTTCTTAAATTGAAGTATTTATTTTTTGTCTCCACCGCTGAGTCATCTTTCTCACTGACTTCTTAACAGTCTCAGTCTCATCTCTGTGTTTTGATACAAAATCCAGTGCCTTGTTAAATGTTTTATTTTGTGCAGGTGGCATTTGAATTGGGTAAAGTACAGAGCAGTGGTTGTTGTGTTGCTTCTTTCCTTAGCCTTGTTTTCTTCTGTTTTCTTTTTTCTAACCATTTCTGATTCTTCTCTGCCATATCCTTTTCTGTTTTTTTTTTTCCTGTTTTCTTTTTTGTTTGTTTTCATCATTTTTTTTTTTCTTTACATTCATCAATGTGTTTATTTTAGACCACCAAGTTTTTATTTATGTCAATAACTGCAGGACAGCTCCCTCCCGATGTCGAGCGGCAGTGAGCATAAAGTCTCCCAACTCCATCTTCCTAATGGACCCTTTCATTCAGCGCAACACCAGCCCCTCACCTACTCATCTCCTGCACAAAAAGACAGGTGAGAGTCAGCAACCATTAAAGTGACGGCTGGCATTCGACAGCTTATTGGTTGCAGAGTTAATTGATGTGTCTTCATCAACTGCTTTCCATGCAGACTCCATCCTAATTTATTTTAATATGAAAGTAATAAAGATTTGTCTTTTGGTGTTATTTTTTGCACAACTGTATATTTTTCATCAGGTAAAAATAGACCCTGTTTAGCATCTTATAACAAACATTTTAATACAAGTTACACCATACCTGTATACCTAGTGGCCCTAAGCTAATTTGAACTGCAGTTTACTAGATGTTTACTTTCTGGCCCTTCCATGATATTTTAGTGGGAATTAGGTCTGGATCCTCACATAGCTACTGCTGAACACAAAACTTTTTCTTAAACCATTCTGATTGTATTTTTAATTGTGTTTTGTTAACCATTTCTTGGTGCAAATGAGCCAGCTGCATTTTCAGTGGTTTGAACAAATCAGGGTGCTCATATGTTGGATATTTCAAAATATTTTAAAATCCCACTGTTTTTCAGACAAAATAAGACTTACCATGGTACCCATTTCTAACTGTAAAACGGGTCAAATTTTGCAATGAATCATTTAATTTTCTGTCATTAAACCTGTTGTAACATAGACTTTCAGCTTTTTCAAGGACATTGATTTTAAACTTTTTAATTACTCTGTTAGATGAGACTGGGCACCTTTGAGCGCAAAAGAGGCTGCCATTAAAGGGGTATATGGAAGAGAACTCTGTTTAGCAGAAACGACATCTTCCCTTAAATCTGTGACTCTGGCACACTTTGTTGGACAATGTCCACTTTGCAATAGTTTATGTACAGTGAATGTGTTACCTTCTCACACCCTCAAATTACATTTTTGAATAACGTGCACACCTAATGTGAAAGAAACTTCGCAGATTGTTCTCATTTTATCTCTGATTTTGCCGTGTATAGAGTAGAGAACAAACACTGAAAGATCCAGCTGACTTCACTACAGAAAATTAGAGAAAGTAGCAAATAAGTTATAATGAACAATGTGTACCATGTAATTCTCATTGGTTAATATTAAAAACAAAAGAAAGACAGGTTATGGAACTTGCATAGTGTCAGCTGTCAAGGAAAGCTGAAACTACAAACATACGTTTTAAGTCTTTTTTTTGTTTATATATCCACATAGGTCATGCTTACTGCCTTACACTAATATAATTTGCCCTTTACATCCACTTTAACAGAGTTTAGTTTATTTTATTGGCACCTTTTTACTATAAGGCATCAACTATTATAGTACATTATCGTTGATTTGATAAATGTAATAAATTTGATAAATGTAATAAATATTATAAACCTGTGCCTGATGTTTGTATTTCTCCTTGTTTTTTTCCTTCTCTTAATTTTCCTAGGGGTGTCCCATTTCATTCTTCCAAGTCTCCAACAACATGTGAATTAAGATTAGATTGTCCATCTTTCTGTAAAAGCCCCAAAAAGTCACTTCTCCCCTTAATTTCTGATTCCCTGAACTTAAAACAGCTGCCTTTCTCTCAGCTGGAGATTAATGGATCCTCTAGCTTAGTCTCTAGAAGCACCAGACTGTCTGGCTCAGACTCATCAGCGGAGCACATAAAACCATTAGGTACTGACCTAACTGGTGCCTCTGAGCCAATATGGCGTGATCATTACAAAAGAAAAAAGAAAAAGCATAAACGGGGAAAAAAGGGCCAAGAATATTGTTTAAAAGAATCACATTGTGCGGCAGGGAACAGTGGCGATGAGTCTGGAGAAGTTCTACACACAGTGAAAAAGAAAAAAAGGAAGCGAAAGCATGAGGATGAGGAGTCAGAGGTGGGAGAAAATCGGAAGGCCAGTGTGCTTTCTCATCTGGAGCAAGAGAGCCACCGGGGTCAAATGGAGACATGCAGCACTTCCACTGGGGGTGACCGTTCAGAGCTGAGCCCTAGTTTGGATACTGTCTTGAACAGTCCCATAAGCAAGAAAAAAAAGAAACACAAAAAGAAATCTAGGAAGAAGCATGAAGACACACCTGTATGCAACACTGACAGTCAACCAGAACTGGAAAGGTAGTCTGCTTCATTTAAAAGCACTCTCTGTCTGTCTTTGTGCTTTATTGTAACTTTAACTTAGACAAATTTCAGCTTTATTTGATAGCACAGGTTAACTGAAGGGCATGTCATTTCACTCTGTTCAAACTATTGGCACTTACCTAAAATGAGACAGAGGCACACAAACATAGTAAGAATGTTAGGCAGTGGTGTTAACACCAGTTTCATCCCGTCCATTTCAATCATATATCTAAGATATTCAGGGGCAGTGTAGAGGGCCAGATTGCTGTCAACTACTAACCCACTCATTTTATTCATAAACCTGAGTGAATCTAGCAAGCCTGGTATATTACTGTTATGTGTTGCATCAGTGAGTTAAGTTTTGAAAAGGTTTTCTTTGTATTTTAGTTTTCTTGGGAATAACTCTCATAAGGTAAAGAAAAGAAAGAAAAAGAAAAAAAAATGTCGAGAAAGGGAAGAAGAGATTAACCATGGGCAAAAAAGAAAGCAGGATGATGAAGATGATCCTCTTGAAGCCATTCCTGTCTGTGAAAAAAACACCAAAGACTCCAGTCACGGTAGGGTGTCATTTCACGAAGTGTGATTTGATTTGATTCAAGGCCTACACACATTCTTGAGCTGTATTTCTTTGTTTGAAAGCTGTATGTTCTTAAGTTTAATATGCAACATTTCAACATAAGAACATGCTAGAATTGCATGTGCTCATGTGGGAAGATATCAACCACAGAAATACTAAGTACTGTAATATGCACCTGAAGTTCAGTCCAGTAGCTTGAGGAGTTGTCACTTTTGTACCCACCGTAAACATTGATGCCTATTTACAAGACACTACAGTAGAATTCATGTTCTTTTAAACATTAACCCAGGTTAGAGTCACTTTTCAACATAAAATGCCCATCTTAGGCATGAGGAAAGAAAACCTTAATTTTTCAGAATTCATTCTTCTCATATTGGTATTGTAGGTACAAGTTCTTAATGGTTGCCAATAGATTAGTTAGAGGCTTAAAGAATTTATTTACTTGTTAAAATGCAAACCATAGGTCATGGTTTTAACAGATTAATCAAGAATTATTACTCCTTAGTTAATGATTGTAGTGAATTTCCCCATGGGATTAATAAAGTATCAATCTATCAATCTAATCTAATCTAATCTATGAATTAGTCCAGGTAAAGCGATTTTAAAACAGTCTGTTTACTTTTGTAGCAGCAGTGTTTAATTGGGACAGCCAAATCCATGATGGGTACCATCGCAAGGCAAACCTTCCCAATCCAGAGAAGTCAAATTCAGAGAGTTTGACATCCAGTCTAGCATGGGATGGCAAGAAGGATTTGAACATTGTGAATGAACTTTGCAGACATTCCATGGACACTGCTTATGGCACCCAAGGTAGAGTAATTTAATATCTTATAGTTTGTTACATAATTTTGTCCACATATTATACTCTTTAATGTGGCTCTTTATGAAAGTTGCTGCTGGTTGTTATTATTCTTATTTATTAATATTATCAGTTTAGGTTGCGAATGTTGCAGCACTTTGTATCAATGTAATTTTTTCGCTGTTTCCATTACCAGTAGGGTGAAAGGGGGGAAAAAAAAAACTGTTTCTGAAGTATTTGTCGGAAGAAATTATTTCTGAAGGTGTTTTTCAGGAATATTTCATTTAAATTTAAAGTGTGGTAGACCGCTAACAAAGACCAAATACTCCTCATAAGACATGGAGGCTTGTAATTAGTGTTTCAAGTCCAGATTTTTAATTTTTTTTTTTTTTAATTTTTTTTTTTTGAAAAGCGGTTCTACTCCACCTTCCTTGTCTTGACCATGGTTTTCAGCACATGACTATTGGGCTTCTCCTGTATAAAGTCATGAGGAAAAAGTAATTACACCACATGAAATGTTTTTCTTTTCAACATAAGTGAGCATATCAAGATTTGATCTTCATTTAAACAGTATCTTTATATAAAGGTGATGTAATTGGAAATAAAAACAATGAAAATTTGGCTTTGCAATAATTTGTTAAATAAGAACAGATGTGCCATTCCATCTGTTGATAAAATAAGTACACCATGGCTATAATAGCTAGTACTAACCCTTAGCAGAAACCACCTCAAGTCGGCCTTTCCTATAAATGTCTGCCAGTCTCTCTCACATCAACAGGGAGAAACTTTCTTTTCTCTTCCATGACAGAATTCTGGGTGTCTTGTGTGTTCAGGCCATTTTATTTGCATGTACAACTTCTCAATGGGATTCAGATCTTGGACATTTCAAAACTCTCCATTTCTTTGTTGTCAGGCATTCCTTGTGGATTTACTGGTATGTTTAGGGTCATGGTCTCATTGCAAGGTCCAGTTTTGGTTGAGCTTCAGTCTTCTGACAGATGGTCTCACATTATCCTCAAGCACCTTGTGGTACAATTAAGAGTTCTTAGTGGATTCTATGATGTTGAGCTTCCCAGGCCCTGATGCAACAAAACAACCCAAACCAGAACATTTCTATCACTGTGCATTACAGCCATCCTCAGGTTCTTCTAGTGAAATGCTGTCTTTGGTTACAACAAGCATGTCTTCTGGTACAGTGGCCAGTTAACTCTTGTCGTTGCCTCATTGGACCAGAGCACATTGTTGCTGAAGTGCTGGTCTTTGCCTAGGTATTCATTAACAAACTTTAGTCTTGCCCTGATATTTCGTTCTGGACAGCAAAAGTTTCATTCTGACATCCTGTTACTGTCCTGTAAAATTTTTTTTTTGTTCTCCCCTCTTTGAGAAGCTGCACTAATGCAGGAAATGTGAAGAGGAATAGAATCTTGTAAAACATACTTTTTGTTAATTTTATTTTTTTTAACACTAGAATTACCAAAGCTTACGAAAAAACTCATACTGTAAATCCGGCCCACCTTAAATCCGCTCTCACCTCTCCGTCAGCGTCTTTTGTCTTGTAAATGTGTTGATAAGCCCAAGCAGCAAGCAGCCTACTATCCTATCCTCCCACCGCCACAGAAAGTGCAAAAATCGCTCTCCCAGCTCAAGCCTTGTTTATCAGAGAGTGAAGTAGTACCTAGAGCTGTATAGACTAAAAAAATATATCGTTATTTGGAACACATGCATTTCACGTGTGTTCCGTGTCTACAAAGATCTATGTAAGTGTAGAATGACCGGAAATGCAAGAAATGTTAAACACATACCTAAAAGACAAACGTTTTCCATGTTTTAGTACTAACGACAAAATATAGACATGAAGTGTATAATGTGTGAAGACTGAAGTCCAAATATCAAATAAGCACTTTCTCAAAAAGTATATAATAGAACGAGTGCACTTTTATTTAAGACTATAACCGAAGAAAAGGAAATTGGGTTAGTGTGGGTCGTTGTAGCAACTTCTTTGGTAATGCAGCGGTGAGAGCTGCTGACTCCTATTCAAAGGGTCGCCGGTTCAAGCCTCCCCGCGTCTCAAAATAAACGTTCTGAATAGTGAGCTGCTCTTATTGTTGCTATTATACAATAAAAACATACATTTGATTTGAGTCTGTAACAGCTGGTGTAAATGTATAGAAGTTGTAGTTGGCTTTTTTTTTTCAATTTTATTCTCTCAGTCGCGTTCACGCTTCCCCCCGATCTGACACTGTTCGTTTTCAAATAAAGACGTGAGAGCTATTCGTTATCCTTTCAATATAAAGTAGGGTCTTAAATAACATTATTGTTTCTGTGAAGGGTTGCAGCATTTTAAATTATGGTTTTCGTATTTTTGTATAAATAAATTTCTTTACAAATTGTATATTTTTAATAATAAGCATTGTAGTTGAAGTTTCAAGTTTTAGAAAAGTACAAAATGTGATTAACTGCAGTTAAGATAAATCCTGTGATCTTCTTTTTGATTGATAATGCCATTATAAAATCTGTATTCTATTTAGAATTTCACAATTTTCATTTTTCTCCAGTTCTTACCTGGGAGGGGGAAGTCTCGGCTATTAGTCAAGATGCTATCGAAGATTCGGCAATTGCCAGGAAAAATACTGCAATTGATGCCTGGGATGAGGAATTTGATACTGGAACAGTATGTTTTTTCTGTCACTTGGATTCATTTTGTACTTTTGTACTCTAAAAGTGGGGAAGCATCATTGGTTTATAGTTATTTTATAGTGTCTCCAAAGTATAATAACTAAAAACTACAGAATATCATTGAACGATTTCATACATAAGTGATTATTGCTCTGCTTGAATGCTTCAACAGGTGAAAAAGGTAAAAAAGTTCAAGAGGGAGAAAAGAAGACCCCATAATGTTTTCCAGAATTTTCAAAATCGGCGTAATTTCTGGTTAGCAAGTCATCCTGGTAAATTTCCCAGTTTTGGCTATCGATACTGACTGTAGTGTATTCAGGTAAGAAATTCCTAACTGTAAAATTGTATAAATTTTTAGGACTCGGGAGATTCCATTTTTGTAAGTTTATTTTTAAATTTAGATTTTTCATGTATTTGGCTCTAATTTCACTATAGTTATTTTCATGAAGCTACACAGAAGTTTATGGTCATAAATATCCTCCTTAATGTTAGACCCAAATGTTACTCAAGCTGCGAAAACCGTGCTAAAAGCGTTAGCACTGAATGTCACTCGGGCAACTGTACAGATATATCTTCTGTAGAACTGAGAGTCACTCGGGCTGTAAAAGTGCTGCCATTCTTTGGAGGAATGATGTCTGAGTGTAGGTTTTCACTAATTATGAAATATTCTGCACTTCACCAACAATGAAGACTTTGATGGGAACACCCATCCATCACCCAAAATAAAGAAAATTTAGGAGATATACCAGGTGATTGTAGTAAAATTTCGGAGTGTTTACATTCTGGACTGAGATGTCAGCATCGATGAAATTCTCATGGTTTATAAGGGCAGACAGTCATGAATACATTACATTGCGTCAAAAAGAGCAAGATTTGGCATAAAGCTTTGTGAATCTAAAACGGGATACATTTGGAATTTGGTTCTGTACACAGGGAAAAGGACAATGTTTGAACCAAAGCACAATCAGTATGGCATTCCTACGTCAACTGTGCCGACTTTGATGGATGCTCTGCTGGATCAAGGTTAAGGTGTAACCATGGACAATTTCATACTTTGCCAGAGCCATTTGACATCTTGCTTCACAGAAAGATTAAATGCATATGGAACAGTGTGTTCTAACCATCGTGGCATGCCTAAAGATATTGGCAGAGCTAAATTACAACAAGGTGTGTTAGTAGCTTGGCAAAAGGGTAAAGTGTTTGCGCAGAAATGGAAGGACAAGAAAGATGTTTCTCTTCTTAGCAATGTACATGATGCAGCTACAGTCACTGTGCAGGCAAAAGGCAACAAGCAGGTTACAAAGCCTCATGCTGTGGTCATCTACAATAGCATGATGGGCGGTGTAAATCATGTGGATCAAGAATTGACTTTCTATCCCATTATGCAGAAGAAACAAAAGAAAAAGATATTTTGTCACCTGGTGGAACACTGCATTTGGAATGCACTTGTGTTATACAAACAAAAAGCTGGCAAAACTGTATCTCATGCAAACTTTACATGCCAGCATCTTATTGGTAGACATTTTATTGAATACATACCTCCAACAGAAAAAAAAGAGTCCAACTCGTACCTGTGCAGTGTTCTCTTCAGGAACTGATAAATCTGGAAAGAAAAATCAGAAAAGAGACACTGTATTATTGTACTGACTGTGACGTTGGATTGTGTCTTTAACTGTGTTTTGAGATTTACCACACAAGGGACTTTTGAGATTATATACTGTTTTGGCATCATTAGTGGTATTGTTTTTGTTATTATTGTTCATTTCTATGTATCATAGCAATCCTTAATTCCTTAGATGATAAGAAAGCATGTTCCATTTGTTTGGAAGATCTATGTTTCCTTCACCCACTTTTTATTTTCTTACAGGCAGTGAAAATGACACAGGAAATTGTCTAAAGAAGAATGTCCCAGCATTTCATTGTAGTACAAAGGAAATTGACCAGGAAAACATCGTCACTGTTTGTGAGACCTTATTCAGACCTTCTAAGACCCATTCAATGATGTCAAGGTGTCCTGCCAGTGTATGAAAATGTTTATAAGTTTGGGCTCAAAAAGGAAAGTTAATTTAAAAATGGGAGTGGCATATTTTTAATTTTATTGTTAATGTATGTTTTGTTTGCTAAAAAATATTCACACATTAACTCTCATTGACTGATGTAATCTTAGTGGCAATGTTTGAGGCTGGGCAAACATCTCGGGATGGGTATTGGGGTTATGCATTCTGTGCTCCCTTCTGGAAAGGTAGCTTTAAATGGGGGGGGGGGGGGGGGGGGATCACTGCCATGTGGCCAAATGTCCTTATATAATATACATGGCAATATCTAATTCCCACATGTGGAGAGGTCATATTTGTAAGATATTTGTCTTTTTTTAATATTTTTAAAAATATTTTTGTTTTTATTTTTTTATTTTCACATCCTTTAATCATTTAGATGGAATAAGAAAGGGAAACTTCAGTAGTTTACCAACTGCCATCCCTCTTTACAAACCATAAAGCAGTATGTTTCATCATTGTGTTCCATAAATCACTAAACATGTTTGGGTTGTCTTTAAAGTGCCAAGTTGCTGAGGTAAAGAGTACAAGCCTAGAATAACGAGAGATATTTTAAAGGTAAAGAGGTTTGCGTGTAATTGAACTACTCGGATTCGCAATGTTGATTTAAGGCCATCCAAGAATTGCTAGACAGAAGACTTAACTAAAAAATGCTGCTACATGACTTGCCTGCTGGAAATTGGCCTTGATCATATCTAATCTTATTTACTATTTTTTAAACAGCTAAAAAGAGCACTTGTAAACTCAGGTAATTTATTAATTCTGAAAAGTGTATTTTTTAAGGTCAGATCTCGAAATCCGTTATTTTTCATTTACTCTGAGACAAAACCAGCTTTTTGATGCATTTTCCCTAGTTATTGCTAGAGAAAAATAACCAAAAGCTAAGATGCATTTTTTAAGCAAACACTGTTTATGTGACTGAACAAAAGGAGTAGTTCTGAAAAGTAGTTTTGCAGTAAAAAGTATGGCATTGGATTTTTGATGCAGAAATGCAGTTGTCGTCATCTATGTCCATTCCGTGCTGAAATAACTTGTTTCGTTGTTTTCCTTGGGTGTTCCATCTTCTTAAGAATTAATTTTATTTACATTTTTGTTTAAAATTTAATTTACAGTCCAGTCCTTGTTTTAAATGAGGTTAACACACTCAGGAGATTGAAACCAGGAATGAACTGAAGCAAAAGTAACCATTGGGGTTGTTAATAAGGGCAGTTCTGCATGAAGCGAGTTTAATATTTTGTCTTCATTGACAAATAAAGAAGCTGCTGCAGCAAAACATTTTGACAGACAATAGGGCCTCCTAGAATGCTTACCCTCACAATGTGCACTTTATTTACCAGAAAAATAACATGTTTCAGTATTGCATGTTTGTATCTCAAACTGTTAGTTTATAGCGCGTGTGTGTAAAGTATTAAATGTTGGCATTTCTTAATAATTTATCATTACCTCTAATTTCCCATATCCATCACATTTTAATTATTTTTTACTAATGGTACATATTGTTCAGTATGTTCTAATGGTTCTTTTTAGGAGCTGATTTGGTTTCTCAACTGAATATTTCATGTAGCCGTCTTTGCCTTAATCCTTTTTTAAATCAACTTTGATCCCTAAAGTCAACTGATTTTGTTTTTTTTTTTATTAACATTTTGCTTTTTAATCAAATTGGTTCTATACTCCCAGCTCATATTATAAACATTTTTATACACCTGAAGATTTGACTTTCACTTTTGAACGTGTCTGTCGCAGTTAGCACTCTGCCACGCTTTCCTGAAGCAGTGCGTAACTTCAGTTGTTGTTATGATAGTGTTGTTCCCCACACCCTCTCCAAAATTATTCAAAAAATGTGCTCTTTTTTTCAGATGCCTCTGCTAGTTTGCTTTGATTATAAGGGAAATGTTTCTGAATAGACCTGAAAATAAATACAATGGAGTTTGCCACCCTAGCTGAAAAGGCAAGAGAAAGTTAAAAATAGGAACACACCTCACATCTTCTTTCTATGCAATGTCAGTGAAAGACCATTAAACTGTTTTCCACTATAGGACATTAAGGGGCTTTTGATGATTCCACGATTATTGTGTTAATATTTATATTAGCAATTTTTGAATGATTTTTATTTACTTGGGGGGAAAAAAAAAGAATCATACTAAGTGTAGCCACATACTGTGCCACTGAACATTGGCTGTCCCTCATATTTCTATTAATTTTATTACATTTTTAGAATGTATAGAATTGTAAAGAGGTCAGCATTTGAAGGGAATCTACATCTTTTAAACAGATTCTTTTCTGATAAGAGAAAAAGTAAAGCTCATCCAGTTAAAAAAACAAAATGTAAACCCGTGCTTCCAAAATTTTTCAGTGCTTGTTGAAATGAATTTCTTGGATAATGTTTAATTGTAGAGTTATATTTTTAGAATGAACTTCTATTTGAGAGAATGCATTGTAGTAGCAGGTACAAATGGACCGTATCCTAGCATTCAGTGCTTAAGTTATAAGACATGCAATATGTTTGGTATAAATATGGTATTATATGGTATATTAAAAAAAAAAAAAATTGAACAAAAGTATAGAAAATGTTATCATCAAAGAAACCTTTGTGGGAGAATATATGACTGTGGAATGACATAAAATTAAGTCTGCTTTCGATTTCTTCCAGTGTTTAAAGTCATATCATATTTACATTTAAATTTATGTATTTTTGCATCATACTCTGTGGATACAGTTTATATAGAGACTTTAAAAGATGTCACATATATATGTATATAATATGTAAATGAAGGTGCAATAAAGTCTTAATTTTGTGAAAAGGCTTTTTTTTAGCGTTGTTCATGTTGCACTTTATACCAAAATGAAGTAAGTGCCAACAGTGTTGTTTGAAAGTGCTGTGGCTAATTTTTAAAATTAATAATATAGCACATAATGTACAGATGCTTTATCACAAGGGGTTCAACAACCAATGCAAACCATGATCCAGAAGATAGTCAGAAATAATAAAAATATCTTACATAAACGATCAAGCAGAATATACACATTAAAGCATTTTAGTAAGAAAATGTAAAATCTGGAAGAGACGCATGATCTGGTAAACAGATTGCAGTTTCAGTTCAAAGCAAACGTTAAATTTTAATGTACTTCACAAGTCCAAGCTACAACTGCTTGCCGCACTGCATCACCAGCTGCTCTCAAAAGATTTTTTGTAATATAAAACAACGTTGTATTAAAAAATGAATTTTGTATTTTTGTCCATTTTTGTAACCTATCTGTCCAAGTCCGGACACACGGAAGCTCGAGCCTCTCCCAGTGATCGCTGAGCGCAAGTCACGAACAACCCCTGGAGAAGCGTGCAAGGTAATCATGCATTTTAGTGTTTTGAAATAAAAACATTACAGAGGATGAAATTCCAGTGAAGGATTTTTTTAACTGGGTAAAATTAGAGAACTAGTTTTAGCAAGGTGCTGTATTTTTATAAGCAGGAAAACCAGAAGGCTAATCAAGCTAAATTTTTAGAAAGCGGAATCTGATGATAAATTATAAAACTAAAACGGAGCCCTGCAGACAGACAGACAGACAGACAAGGTGAGTTCCAGCAACCTGAATTAGTTATTTTATATAGTGCCTTTCATAGAGTACCTTTGTGATACTTAATAATAAAATTAAGATTTTGCTGCAGGGTTGAATAAAGTACCCAATAGACATACTTGAATAGACACAGAGAAACGTTTCTGAAGTTAAAATAAAATTTGCCCATATTGAGTGTGTTTAAGTTTCAAACGTACAAGAAAATGTAAGATCTCTGCATGTGTGTGAGAGACGTATACAGTACATACACAGAGAGAGTGAGATACACAGACATCCCAAGGAAGCTCCAGGGATCTAAGAAATTGGCATCTTCTCCCGGACTCCTGCAAGCAGCTCTTAAATCTCCTGGAAATCGCTCTTCCTCCTAATTTTGCCAGTACTCGCTACAAAAAATCATTTCCACTCCTCTTTTCTCTCACGAACTGAACCCAGTCACAGTCCGTCCAACATTTTACAGACTGTCTCTCCACTACACGCAGGTATCCAAAGTACAGCATTTTAGTTTTACTTTTTCACAAATACAAAGCCATTTTTTCGTCAGACTACACAAAGGTTTACCCTCGTCTTATGTCTCCAGAAAATAACAATACATTAGCTCGTTGCACTGTTTACAACGGACATTTTTCCATAACGGGCGTTTGTTTTTATGATTGCAAAAGATGTGGTGAGGTATTAAGATATTTAAGTTACTTTTTTAACGACCTAGCATTTAATAGTAACACATATGTGAAGTAGTTACTTCATTTATAAATTCACGTGTGTGACTGGGCAGGTTGCAGATTTATTTCTCATATGAATGAAACCAAATTAATTTTGCTTACCTTGCTGAATAATTAACTAATAGAAATGAAAAGAAAGTAATTGTCATATTTATCAGTTTTTTGTCCATTACTGCATTATGAATACAAACTGCTGTACAAATTTGTGAAAAATGATTAATGTTTAAGAATTACAGTCATATGAAAAGGTTTGGGAACCCCTCTTAATTCTTTGGATTTTTGTTTCTCATTGGCTGAGCTTTCAAAGTAGCAACTTCCTTTTAATATATGACACGCCTTATGGAAACAGTAGGATTTCAGCAGTGACATTAAGTTTATTTGATTAACAGAAAATATGCATCATGACAAAATTAGGTGCATAAATGTGGGCACCCCAACAGAGATAGGACATCAATACTTAGTTGAGCCTCCTTTTGCAAATCTAACAGCCTCTAGACGCTGTCCTCCTATAATCTTTGAGTGTCTGGATTCTGGATGGAAGGATTTGTGACCATTCTTCATACAAAATCTCTCCAGTTCAATTTGATGAACAGCTTGCTTCAAATCATCCCATAGATTTTCGATGATATTCAAGTCGGGACTGTGACGGCCATTCCAGAACATTGTACTTCTCCCTCTGCATGAATGCCTTTGTAGTTTTTGAACTGTGTTTTGGGTCATTGTCTTGTTGGAATATCAAACCCCTGCGTAACTTCAACTTTGTGACTGATGCTTGAACATTATCCTGAAGAATTTGTTGATATTGGGTGGAATTCATCTGACCCTCGACTTTAACAAGGGCCCCAGTCCCTGAACAAGCCACACAGCCCCACAGCATGATGGAACTTCCACCAAATTTGACAGTAGGTAGCAGGTGTTTTTCTTGGAATACAGTGTTCTTCTTCCACAATGCAAAGCGCTTTTTGTTATGACCAAATGATTCAATTTTTGTCTCATCAGGCCAAAGCATTTTGTTCCAAAATGAATCTAACTTGTCTCAATGTGCATTTGCATACAACAAGCAACTGTTTGTGGCATGAGTGCAGAAAGGGCTTCTTTCTCATCACCCTGCCATACAGATGTTATTTGTGCAAATTGTGCTGATTTGTAGAATGATGTACAGATACACCATCTGCAGCAAGATCTTGCAGGTCTTTGGAGGTGATCTGTGGGTTGTCTGTAACCATTCTCACAATCCTGCACATATGCCACTCCTGTATTTTTCGTGGCCTGCCAGACCTGCTGGGTTTAACAGCAACTGTGCCTGTGGCCTTCCATTTCCTGATTCCATTTCTTACAGTTGAAACTGACAGTTTAAACCTCTGAGATGGCTTTTTGTAGCCTTCACCTAAACCATGAGACTGAACTTTGTTTTCAGATCTTTTGAGAGTTGCTTTGAGGATCCCCATGCTGTCACTCTTCAGAGGAGAGTCAAAGGGAAGGAAGCACAACTTGCCATTGACCACCTTAAATACCTTTACATCTCATGATTGGACACACCGGTCTATGAAGTTCAAGGCTTAACAAGCTCATCCAACCAATTTGGTGTTGCAAGTAATCAGCATTGAGCAGTGACAGACATTCAAATCAGCAAAATTACAAGGGGACCCACATTTTTGCACAGCCAGTTTTTCACATTTGATTTAATTTCATATAACTAAATATACTGCTTTACTAAAAATCTGTGTTCAGAAAACTGGGGTGTTCTCAGATGTTCCTAGGAAATGAAAGACATACCACTGTTTTCTTTTTTTGTTGAAAGGAGAATCAATTATTATGTAGGCTGAGAGGGGTTCCCAAACTTTTTCATATGACACTGTACTTCTGAATGCTGTCAAATCACTTTTTTCGTTTTTTTTTCCGGTGCCTCCCGACTCACCGGTACGAGGAAAACCTGATACACCGATTGACTCGTCCTGATGTCTAGTTATATCTTTGGCCCTCTAAACTCACTTTGGGCCATTTTTGTGCATGAAATTACACCCTAGTGATAAAGAGTAAATCGGTAGATAGCTTGCAGCAAAAAATGATCAAAAGGACCATCACCAAGGGCTCAAAGTTACTCCTTTTCACAAAACTGTGAAAACATGTGAATCAGTAAAATTGGCATGTAGCGAGACCTTTTTGATAGATAGATAGATACTTTATTATTCCCAATGGGAAATTCACATTCTCCAGCAGCAGCATACTGATACAATAAATATTAAATTAAAGAATGATAATAATGCAGGTGAAAAACAGACAATAACTTTGTATAATGTTAAATGTTAACGTTTACCCCCCCGGGTGGAATTGAAGAGTTGTGTGCTATGTTGCTGATCACGAATATGATACTTTTGATATTTGATTCTTTACCGGTAGTTCAGGCCACTCCCAGAAGATTAAGTATGACAGATGTCCACCATACGCATGTGAGATATTGTTTTAGACTATTTCAAAGTTAGTGATTATGAATGTTTTATGTTTTTCATTTTTTGATCCTTTACTAGGGATCTAACCATCTATGGACCTCAATCGAAGGGTGAAATGACAAATTTCTAATACAATCGGGAATATTTCAACATTTTATATTAAAGTACACATTTTAATAATTGAAATAATCGACCAAACCTGTCATGTTTATTATGTACTTCCACCTGATGAAGTAAATCATTGCAGTTATTATACGTCAAATTCAGGCGGCTTACGCGAACTGGGACTTTTTTGCTTTTTTTCGGGAATCACATGTATGAAGGTAAGGCGCAAGAAGGACTGTACGGGTATTTCAACAGGTTTCTTAACGCAGCAACAACAAATTCTGAAACAAGACGTTTTATGAGCACCGGTGCAGTTTACATTTTTTATTGAAGAGCACAACGTGACCTTTTGAATAAAGACAGAATTCGGACATCAGCTTCTTCCACATGAAAAGTCTTGTGAATTTGCTCTCTTGGAAAATTAAATTCATCAACACACACTGCTAGGATTTTGAGGTATTGCAGAATTTGCTGAATTCAGCTAAATCGTTTGTACATAGTTATTTAAAAAAAAAAAAGTTTAAAATGAAGTGTTAACCGCGCCATCACCACTTCAATTATTAATTTAATTTTATATCCGTAACTGGCCTGAAGGGGTGCAGTACCCACGTCTTTTCAAGTTTAAGATGTCAGTATATATGCAGATAGCCGGATTGGTAGATAAAATAATTGAGACTACTTTTTTGTGTCTTGTGAGCCGTATTTCCATCAAGTAACGGTAACGTGAAGCAGTGACATTCAGCGCGAGCGAACATCTTAATGATTTGTATCAAAATTAAGTGCGCAGGGCACCAATAGATAGATAGATAGATACTTTATTAATCCCGATGGGAAA
Organism: Erpetoichthys calabaricus; assembly: GCF_900747795.2. Classification (NCBI taxonomy): domain Eukaryota; kingdom Metazoa; phylum Chordata; class Cladistia; order Polypteriformes; family Polypteridae; genus Erpetoichthys; species Erpetoichthys calabaricus. Next base: position 12,154,783 of record NC_041407.2, read on the forward strand.
TTCACATTCTTCAGCAGCAGTATACTGATACAATAAATAATATTAAATTAAAGAATGATAATAATACAGGTGAAAAAAACAGACAATAACTATGTATAATGTTAAATATTAACGTTTACCCCCCCTGGTGGAATTAAAGAGTCGCATAGTTTGGGGGAGGAACGATCTCCTCAATCTAGCACAGACGTTACAGGCTTCCCGTATTAAGAAGGAACAAAATCCGAGAACTCCTTCATAAAGTGACTTTTCATTACATAATTACGATTAATTTCAATGCCCATAAAAGAGCCAGTGCTTTAGTTCAAGTAACGCAGCACTATATAGAAACGGACAGAACTCTTTGGTAATAGGCGTAGTGGTGGCTCTGAGGCCAGGGATCTGCACTTGCAATCGGAAAGTTGCCGGTTCGAATCACGTAAAAATGCTCTGTTGGGCCCTTGAGCAAGGCCCTTAAATCGCTGAGCGCTTTGAGTAGTGAGAAAAGCGCTATATAAATGCAAAGAATTATTAATAACATTAGTCATCAGAAATAATCATATGAATGCATTGTCCTTGATTATCTCTTCTAGTCTCGCTTTCTAAGTAATGGCCGTTCTATTTCCTTGGGTTTTTCCAAGTGTATCCCCGTTTATCCTAAATCCAATTGGATGATCTGGACGCTGTCCAGCGTGAGAAGACACGTGACAAGGTGAGTGTTCGGAGGCAGTTAAGTCCCGCCCACTCAGCCCCGCCCTCTATCCTGTCCTACTTGTTTGCGCGGGCTGTTGCAAGGCGCTCTTGGAAGACATCGTTAAGTGATCGGGTGTTTTCCCCGGCAAAGCAAGTTTGATTCTTTATATTCGAGAAATTCTCGTCAACCAGTTGTTCCCAAAGGGGTAACCGATACTTTAGGTAATTGAATGAGAAAAGCATTGTGAGTATTTGCGTAGTGTTTTGTTTTATGGTTGAACTGCAGTAGCGAATGCGTCTGACAACATATATCGTAAAGTAGCCACTTGCGTTTGAAAATGTAGTGAAAGTGGACCGCATATTTTTTACACTTGAGTAAAGCCGAAAAAAACAACTCAAGTGCAGTTATGGAGTATTTATACAGGGGGGCGCAGGGAAACGGGTTATTTTCAATTGACCAATGAATAAACACATTACCTGCAGTGGGTTGGCACCCTGCCCGGGATTGGTTCCTGCCCTGTGTTGGCTGGGATTGGCTCCAGCAGACCCCCGTGACCCTGTGTTCGGATTCCGCGGGTTGGAAAATGGATGGATCGATAAACACATTACAAAGTACATTTATTAATGAAATGCATTGCATAGGATATGCGATTAATGATGGTGGTCAATATTCATTTATGTTTTGAAGAAAACATCATGAAGGTGTTGTCCATTTCTCCGTACGCATTCTGACAGCCTTGTTGTGGAAATTCTGCATTGCTTGACGCAACATGTCAAGAGGAATGCCAGTGATTTCCTCTTCAATTCTCCTTTTAGTTCAACAATGGTTGCATGTTGTGTACGGTACATTTGGTTTTTAAGATGTCCCCACAGAAAAAAAAAAGTCACCAACAGTGAGATCTGGGGATCTCGGAGGTCATGGAATGTCACCGTTGCGTGAAATGACGTGCTTCTAAACAATCGTCGAATAGCTGCCATCGACTGTCGGGCGGTATGCGCAGTGGCTCCACCTGGGGACTTCTTCTTTTAAGACTGGACCAGTTTCTGCGAAATTACGCACCCATGTGTTAATCGCATGAGGAGACCGGACACGATCATGACGGCCTAAGGGTCCCAAGACGCCGAAATTCCCTTTGCGCAGCAGTCACACGATCACCATTCTTATAAAAGGCTTTCACAGCGAACGCTCGTTGCGCACAACAACAACATTTATTTATATAGCACATTTTCATACAAAAAGTAGCTCAAAGTGCTTTACATAATGAAGAAAAGAAAAATAAAAGACAAAATAAGACATTAATTAACATAGAAAAGGAGTAAGGTCCGATGGCCAAGGTGGACAGAAAAAAAAAACTCCAGAAAGCTGGAGAAAAAACTAAAATCTGCTGGGGTTCCAGACCACGAGACTGCCCAGTCCCCTCTGAGTATTCTACCTAACATAAATGAAAGAGTCCTCTTTGTAGTTGGGGTTCTCACTGAGTCACTTGATGCTGATGGTCATACAGACTTCTGGCTTTTAATCCATCCATCATTGTTGGATGGATGCACAGCTCCATTATAACTAACGGCAAGGTGTTCTAAACGAAGTCGCATTGGTCCCAAGCAACTGCCGACGCCACAGGGTCGCCAACACTTAGTTCCAAAATTTCCCGTTACCCTGCGTCACCCTGGTACTTTGTTACGATGCAACACCGCACTGCTGTGAGTGGTTTCTTATTAGTGATTTGCCTGTGTCCGCACTAAAAGGTTGCCTGACTGCTAGAATGAACAACAGCTTCTTCCCACTGGCAGTCAGGCTCCTGAACACAATGTCTCCCACCCCCTGTCCCAGCGCGAGCCCCCCATCACAGGCACGTACAGTACAGTATCTGTTCTTTTCTGCATTCCTTGTCCACTTGATATCTCCTGTCATCAGTGATTGTTGCTTGTGAATGTGAACAAATATTGTTCCTGCGTTCTACATTACCTTATGTAAAGTTACCCACCACTTCGTATTGCTATATTTATTGTCTACATATTTTGCTGTGGCCCAGGGAAACATTTTTTATGCCACTGTATAATTCACCAAGGTATGTCAGGGTCGTGGCCAGCAGAGGTTTGGGTAGGTCATACGAACTGTCTCAAAATGCTAGCAGTCCAAAGACATACACCTTTACGTTTTGTTTAAAAATTAAAAACGTACAAGATACACAAATTAAAACCGCTGTGCATACTTGGGCTGAATGATTTAGATTTTTCTGACGGATATTGCGATTTGATTTGTGACATATATAGGCCTATATTTTTTTTTAAGTCAAGCTTCAGTTCAATATTTACCGTGCAATAGATTTAAAGCATGATAGAGCATGAGATAGCATCAAAATATTAACTGCTTTATATTCTAATGCAAGAATGACCTGTTTATTACTTGTTTTAAGAACAATCAAACAAAGAACAATTGTCACAAAAGTGGTGACTTGTGGCTCAGGAGCAGCATCTAAATATTGTACAATCTGTAATCAAACATACATTACTTACTGCTAAGTAGCATTTTAGCTTATAAATTCAGAAACCATACAGTGTAAAAGAAGAATGTTAAATTTACGGTAAAGTACTGGCAGCTGTGATTGCCAAAATTTTACCGTAAAAAAGAAGGTGACGTTATTTTTAGGTCTACGGTATATACTTAAAAAAAAATGTTATATTTACGGTATAAAACTGGCAGCTGTGGTTGCCAGAATTGCAACCAATAAGGTGATAATATTTTTATAAGATGGCAATATTTTTAGGTCTACTGCATAACTTAACTGTTTTTTCTTTCCAGCACATTCCATTAGATATGAACGTTTAACCATAACCTGATATCCACGCAGTGTAATAAATATGCCAATCAATAAACCACCGGATCAAACACCAGTACACCGTCTGCATCAGTTATCTAACAACAGCCAACACCAAGCAGGTCTTATTTAATTATACACATTCAAAAGAATTCAGTATTTAAGAATGTTATGGCACATTGTCTGGTCGAGAAGTAAAGTTTGCTTCTGTGGTGTGTGGTGTCTTACAGGTATGCCGGCTTATCGAATACAACCCACCATAAATCAGCTTCCGTAACCTCAACAAACCTTCAGCACGCCGGGAAAAATAAGTCAGCTGACTTTGTTCAGCAGGAACAACGTGGTACAAGGGGGCGTGTCCTTATGCAAATATCGTGACTTCGGTGTTACTGAAACTGCGTTTTACATTTTACAGTTACTGTATTTACCTTCGCTATTTAACAGTTTGACACTGTAAAATTAAGTTTTTTTTAGTGTAACTGTAATTTATCATTAAACGGTATGTAGCATATTTTGAAGGTAGAGAAATATTGATTTTTATTCTATTTATTTATTTATTTTTATTTTTATTATTTATTTTATTATTTTATTTTTATTTTATTTTATTTATTTTTATTTATTATTTATTTTTATTATTTTTACTTTTATTCAGAAAAATTATTTTACTTTCACCATTTACAGTATTTTTACCATTAAATTTACTAATATTTTTGTTTTACACAGTTACCAAAAGAGTAATCACTAAATCTAATAATAGAAATAGAATTCTTCCCTTAATGTTCCTGCTGGGCGGCACGGTGGCGCAGTGGGTAGCGCTGCTGCCTCGCAGTTGGGTTCCCTGCGTGGAGTTTGCATGTTCTCCCCGTGTCTGCGTGGGTTTCCTCCGGGCGCTCCGGTTTCCTCCCACATTCCAAAGACATGCAGGTTAGGTGGATTGGCGATTCTAAATTGGCCCTAGTGTGTGTGCTTGGTGTGTTTGTGTGTGTTCTGCGGTGGGTTGGCACCCTGCCCAGGATTGTTTCCTGCCTTGTGTCCTGTGTTGGCTGGGATTGGCTCCAGCAGACCCCCGTGACCCTGTGTTCGGGTTCGGCGGGTTGGAAAATGGATGGATGGATGGATGTTCCTGCTTGTAGACTTTTCCTCATTTCATTTATCTGTTTTCCAACAGTGGCTGTTTCTGTTGGGGACAATCACCACTAAAGCTGCCCTTGCCTTGCTGGCTGGAGGTCTTCCTTTTTAACTCTGATCATTTTGTAGTTGTCAGCAGCAAGGAGCAATGAGGCATCTGACTCTCGTAACGATAAATAGATGGACATGGTAGTGCTAGTTTGGCTGCAACTGCAATCTTTAGCTCCTCTTCTTCTTCTTCATCATCATTATCATCTTCTTACTGGGGTCGATGCTGTGCTGTTCATAGGCTTACTGGTCCTCATGGGCCCCTTTTACTCTTTTCTTGTCACTAACTTATGTAGCGGGCTTGAGTTGTGCTATGGGGCTGTAGGCCGGAGGGTGGGCACTGAGAATGGGCACGCTATTGTAACTCCTGTCAGAATGACTTATGTTTCCCTTTAAAGTGTTTGCTTTATATTTCAATAAAAAGTTTGATCACAAAAAAAAAGTAATCTGGCCATTTGGTCTTGTATGGGCATTAGTCCAAAAAGTGGATTAAGTGGCTTTGCTTGGGAGACCTTTGGCTTATAGGTCACGTTATACATTCAATGTAAGTCTGGACTGTCAAGTGTGAGGAAACCAAAAAGTACAGAGCCAGGATCTTTTTAAGGTCCACCCTGGTAAACATTCATTAATGTTCTGAACCTGCTATTTCCATTATAGGGTTACAGAAGCTGCCTCTGCCCTGTGTGCCCACTGCCTCTTGCTACTACTGATTGGATGACTTAGTGAGGTCCTCAGATCAGCCCCACAGTGGTCACTCATGGCCTCTGGCGGAGCACCTAGAAGATGATCAAATTTGACTATAGAGAAAGTAAAAGCCATCACAAGGTTTCTGAGGGTGAAACAGTGGAAGGATCATTACTGAGCCTTGAGTGGCAAAGGTACCCAGCCCCATCTCCCCTTTAACAACCCCCCCCCCCCCCCGAGGTGGCATCCCACTGCAACTTAATGTTTCTGCATTTTTCATGAACGTAACCCTTGTGAATATCAAGAACTGACTGTTTTTGCAAGTGACACAGTGCTGCTGTTACAGTGTGAAGTGCCTGGTGATGAATGTGGCTCTCCTCTGTGAAGTGAGCTGCGAACGAGATGTTTGCACAGGTTAGGCTGTCAGTGGAAGGAGATCAAGGTAGGACTAGCATAAAAAGCTCCTGTGGAAGGATTGGTCTGCACAATGGAGACATTTTGTTTAATGAGCTGTTAGGGTGGAATTGGAGGAACCAGTTTTATTATTGGGGTTTGTCTTGGAGTAGATGTTATGAGGTCTACTCCTGGCTTGATTGAGGGCTGTTTCCACGTTATGAGAAGGGAATCCTCCATCAATGAAATAAACTCCTCCTATTTGTACCCTCAGTGTTCCTCATTTGCTTTTCTTCAGTATCATTGTGTGTGTCTGAACTTCTCTTGGCCATTGCTTCCTCTCTCGATCTCGTTTGACTGAGAAACCAAAGTGGAACTGACCAATCAGATTGCTCGAAGGCATACACAGAGTATTGTTTTATTATATACAGTAGTAGACAGATTGCATGTTTGCAAGATTAAATATTCGTGATTTGCTAAAATACAGTTATCATCCTGGAGTATTGTGGAAAAAAATGTTTTTTTTTAGTTGCATAACTGCATTTATGAAATATGCTTTGTTTGCAGACGACTGTTAAAAGGCTCTCCTGAACATAAACTCTAACCAAAGCCACTTTGCACGGTATATTTAAATACACTCCTCCTCACTGGGGGTACGTGGCACCCTGCGATCCTGAACTGGATACACGGGTTGGTAAATGGTGTCATCTCAGAGATCCAGCATTAAGTTTCTGTTGTTGTTCTGGGCCCTGGCGAACTTGGACTCTTGTTCAGAAAGCGGACGCCAAAAACGCCACTTGTTTTTAACATTAGGCACCCTTACACTATTTTAAGATTAGGCACCAACGCCAAATTTTTAAGATTTGGGACCCTGGTGTACCTGGCCTTACCCCCACGAACTTTAACTTCAGGGTTTGTAGTAGGGGTTGGTCAGTCTAAAACAAACAACGAGAAGGAGATGGCGCCCGCTTTCTGAACAAGACCCGCGAACTTGACTAGGATTAAGCGGGTTAAGACTGTAATGTTACTGAAATGTGTGCCAGCTTTGCCGACACCATACACTCCCATGCTGTGCGGCTCCCTTGCGACTTCTGGTACCAGAGGCTTCCATCTGACCGGGATGGCTACTGGAAATCACATGACAGTTACGTATTCCTTTACGTATATAAACTGTTACCTGTCCGAAAGAATAGACTCAATAAATTGTATTAACGACTTTTGCTTTCTATTGTGTTGTTAGCCTCAATAACTACACATGCAGGACCCACTCTTATTGGTGTTCTCCGCGCGCCTGAATTTAACACTCATTGTCAAGATATTAGTATTCCATTTAGCTGCCCGCGGCCCGCCTGTATCCGGTGTGCCTTTGCGGGGTCCTACGTGCCATTTGTGAGCGTAGTGCGCCTGCGTGCTGGCATGTAAACAGCAGGCGCAGCAGTACAGCCGCCCAGAGTCAGGCAGTCAGTCAACCAACCCTTAGAGCTGCGGAATTGTTAGTGTGTACGTGGGGGTGTGCGGATTGAACAGAAGGAAAACACAGCAGCTAAATATCTGACAGTCGTTTTATTCACTTAGTGGAAACTGCTAGAAGAATTGGTGGAGGGTAATAGAAGCGAAAAGAGAGTAGTCTGTTCCTGCCGGTAGGCAACACAGGCAGAGCTGCCTTTTTTGTGCGGGGTGGGGTGTTCGGACGAACTGGTGTTGCATGTCGGGGTTTTTTTTATGCTTTTTAGAGTTAAAAAAAAAACGCAGAGTGCCAAACAATCGTTCGACTTTGAGCTGATGCTTTTGTTTTGTGTCAGTTGAAGGAAACCGAAAACAAAACCAAAAAGAGGGGACGACGACGACGAAGAAGAAAAAGAGGAGGAGGAGGAGGCCGTTGGAATACCCGAATAGTTTGCGAATTGGCCGTCCACTCTTGAGGCAGACGCCGTATTGAAGTTACCAGCATAATGTTAAACCGGGGCCCAGCGGCCAGGCAGGCGGGCAACAGCAACGCGATGACCAAGATATGAGTAATCATCAGGCTGGACCGGGGCTTCCCTTTATATAACTCCGTTTATGACACACGTACAAAGAAGTGCTTGAGCTGGAAAAGAGACCGTGGCTCCATGTTATCCGAAAACAGGTGAGAGTACCTTATTTAAAGTGCCTTCCTCCGCGGACCAAGTTTTATTTAAGCGTTTTGTACTGTTCTTACTATAAAGGTCGTAGAAATGGCGAAATTTACTGTCTTTCGGGAAAATTGAAGCAGGAAAAAAGTTTGTGCTACCGTTTGGGCTTTGTTAAGGTTGAGAACTAACGGGTAATTTGCCGTTTCTTAACATTTTACTTATTATTCTAGAAATGTCAAGTCGTGAATGTATTATGTGAACATATAAGAAAAGTACTCGTTTTACTTTTTGTCAGAACAGTGAAATTCGTATTTTCTGTAATTGGAATAGTTGGACTGGGGGCCCTGTCAATGGGTTGGTTGTTGCCTTCCGGCAAATTCTGTCAGGAAATGTTATGGCTCCCGGGACACTACAATGGAAAAACGGTGTGTGAATAATGGACTGGAAAGCACAAGTTTGTTTGCTCCGAGTCTCATGTGGCCATAAAAAAAAAGTAAGAGAAGCCTCGAACAGATGATATGTTTGTTTTTCCAAAATTTATTTATGAACATGGCTTCATTTGCAGCACGTTGATTTAGGTGTGCATGTTTCCATTGAGAGAAGTAAATGGCAACGCCACAGTGGCATAGTGTAGCTGGCAGTGTCTGCACTTTAGCGTTAAGGCCGTATTGGCATGTACGGTGGACACGTGTGAGTAAGTGTGTGAATATCATCACCTGCTACAGCACATATTAAAATATTTTGGTGCTTTAGATTGATATTCAATGTTGAAAGGCACTGTGTAAAAAGTTAATTTCAGTGAACCACTTTCTATATACAACTCTGATTCAGTTATATTAATAAAGCATTGTACTAATATGGAAACTGTTTCATTGCCCCAGTAATATGGCTTTGGCTGGGTAGGTGACTATTGTCGCTTGTAATATGGCTTAGAATGGGTAGGTGACTATTGTCGCTTGTTGAGATACAATTGGTTACAGTTCTTTTTGTGCCCCCCCCCCCCCCAGTTGGAACACATACAGGTGAAGTGACTTGCTCATGGGCACACCATGTCAGTAACATGGTTTGAAGTCCAAACCCTTAACATAGGTGCTGTACTGCCTGCCTATATATGGCTGCAACATGAAATGAAAAAATAAAATCTGCATCCATAAATGGCTCCCTTTGTGAGTCACTGCCCCTGCTTCTCATCCTGCATTATCATGATGTGATAAACTTGTAGGTGTTTACTACTGGAAACCACTGTGCACTGTCACAGGCCCATATGTCAAATATGCTGGGTGACCCTGAATGGATCACTTAACCTGCCTATGCTCAACGTGTATGCAAGAGAAAATGTGCTGAGTTTCTAAAGTGGCTTTTGGTGTTTTTCAGCTTGGAAAACTAACACTGCTGGCATCCATATTGTAGAATATGCATTCTTGTATTTTACATCTTAACACACTGTTAGTAGGTGTGGACAGAAGTACAGGTACTTCATTTACAGTTTAAGCAAATCTAGATTAACAAGTGTATAAAACTGAGATGCATTAGTGTGGTGCATCCCAGTTATTTTAATTCTTCAACAAGAACACAGACACAGCTGAAAATGTGCTAACTGCAAACTGTATGCAAATTTTAGATGTTTTCTTGGTATAGAGAACCATAGATACATGCAGCAAGTCCCCAAGAAGTGTTGTAGCGAGGAGTTTATAATCCTGGTTTGATGTTATTTTGGGAAATTAAGGAAATCCGATTGGCAGACTTGGTTGGACTGAATGGCCAGATCTTGTCAAAATTGATCGCATTTCTTGAATTAAAAATACACACATGTTCTCTGAGCAAAAATACCTGGTATCCAAAGTTTTTAGTAGAACAGAAACTTGGGCTTTGATGTTATGACCTTCCATATTATTTTCAAGTAGCTGTGCTACCTGTCTAAAGAAGGGTGAAATCTTAAGTAATCCACATTGACCTCCATGTTTTGCAGGGGACCATCTATTGGACAGTATTTTGTAATTCATGCACTGCATTTGTCATTCCAACAGATGATGCATCACACATATTCTAGTAATTCATTTTATTCTAGAACTGTGTGTGATACATCATCTGTTGGATTGATAGAGGCATACCAACTAGACCGACACTTGAAACCTTTTATGGGGGGGGTAATAAAACTACTCATGATGACATGGCCACAAATTTGGTGCTCTCAACCTATTAGTTTGTAGAATAGCCTTTGGAGAAAATGACTGCCGTCGGGTACGTGCGATTTCTAGATTTGCTGGCTGGTAATTTTGAACAGTTCCCTCTGAGCATGCCGTTCCAATTCTCTCGGGTTAGATGGCCACCTTCTCCCACCTGTGACTTTCAATTCTTTCCACAGATGTTCACTGGGATTTAGATCAGGTGTCACAGCAGTTCAGTTTAGAAAGTGTAATGTTTCTTCTCGCCCATTTTTGGGTACAGTTGAAATCCACGTGCAATTTGTCTGCACACTGAAGTGCCCCTCTTGATGGGTGTAACTGTGAATTCTCACACATTTTTCAGGCAAGGTTGACAAAGATGTTTTGATTTTGTTTAACAATTTAAAAACTTTGGGTTATTATCTTGTTGCAGCCCCGTGGCGGGTGAGGCTGAGACACAGCTTTCAGAGTCTGGGCTGTGTGTTTTACTCCACCATGCCCAGAATAGGGCGCCCAGGCAGCAAAGTAACCTCAAAGAAAAGTAACTCATGGAGGAGGCTCAGTGATATTTTGAAGGCTTTGTTTTTTGTGCACATAGATTTTAGCTTGATTTACCAAAAAGCTCTTGGTTTTTCTCGTTGTCCTTTGGACGGGGGGGGGGGATTCTTCCAGAAGGGCAACATTCTTTTTGCCCAACTCCAGTTGGGCTTTTTTGTGTTTATCTCTCTCTTTTAGAAGTGGGGTCTCCTATTGTGGAGCCCATTGTAAGTTAGTCCGAGGTGGATGTGCATCATGAAACTGCTGCCACCTTAATTTTGAAACTCCATTTTTTGAAGTTTTTTTTCCCCCCTCCTTGGTTCTGCTTCACCATTTAAAGATAGCCTTTCTCTTCAGTCATGGTTAAATTTTTCCTTTTGCGGCCACCTGCAGGGAAATCGGCTAAGTTTGTATGAGTCTTAAAACTGTAACTCTTGATAATATTGGCAGCACAGGAACATCGGGCTCTTTGGAGATGGCCTTTATGTTGATCATCCTTCTTTCTTACTTTCCCAGGCTGCTACTCCCTTCCTTTCTATCTTTTTCCATGCATAGTGATAACAATGGAGTTCTTTTCTCCGTACAAGATGACCAAACGAAAGATTATAAGATTGAAGATCCCTGCATTAATCATTAAAATATATGAAGAATTAGTACAAGTCATTTATTTTATTATAGCTTTTAAAAGGTTCCAGTAATGCCTTGCCATGCCTTTTTGGAATGTCTTTGTATAACAGGTAAGACATAAGCTATTTTAATTTCTTTTGTTCCACTGTGAACCAAAGACAAGCAGGTATGGATGAGGTAAGCTCTGTTAATTTCAGAACTTTTAAGGAACAATAATTATCCATCCAGCCATCCATTTTCTAACCCGCTGAATCCGAACACAGGGTCACGGGGGTCTGCTGGAGCCAATCCCAGGCAGGGTGCCAACCCACCGCAGGACAGGAACAATAGTTATTTAAATAAAATGCATCCAGCTTTACAACAGCCTTGTGGTGTGATCCTGAGTCACTTCATCTGTCAGTACTTGTATTGTGTAAATGTGGACAAGTCTCGCAGTTCCTCATGTTCCCGGTGGTGCTATATCCAGTAAAGCCTTGATGGCGTGATGGCACTTGGTAATGCTGCTAATATTGCTGAGATGTAATGGCGTCTGCTGTGGGTTGGCACCCTGCCCGGGATTGTTTCCTGCCTTGTGCCCTGTGTTGGCTGGGATTGGCTCCAGCAGACCCCCGTGACCCTGTGTTCGGATTCAGCGGGTTGGAAGATGGATGGATGGATGTAATGGCGTTTCACCTTTGAAATGCCTCTGAAGAGAGTGCCCTATGCACAGGTGCTGTATATAAAAACTAGTCTTGACCTCCACAGCAGACCCCCAGTTGCAACTCGGACACAGTCACTGTACTTGACTTTGCCAATAAGTGGAAGTAACTGTACTGCACTTGGTCGAAAGCTGTTGGACTTGACAGTTGCTTTAAAGCTTTCTTCTGGAAATGTGACAATAAACAGTCTGCACAATATCTTAAAAGACATCCTTCTGCACCCACAGGAAGCGTCCCCGCAGCTGTGATCATGAAGACCACCAGCTCCTCCCGCAGCCAAAGCGAAGCAGCAACAGTAATCATTTACTCCCAGAAGTGGGCCGGGATGCCTGGGACTCTGAGGTATGTCATTCACAGGACATGGTACTATTGTGGTAGCCAAAAGCACCAGTAGGGGTGTTGGAAGACCAGCACTGGCGGCAGGTTCATGCTGAAATATTCAATTAAGAGGCTGCTTCTGGAGTGTGTTTGGTTTTTTTTTTTTTTTTTTTCCCTTCCCAAAGTCACATTCTTTTTAGATTTCTCTGGGTGATCCAGTTTTCATCCTACATGTGAAAAAGCATGCAGGTTAGGTTGGTGGGTAGCTCTTAATGAGTATAAGTATGGGTGTGTGCAGCAATGTGCTCTATGATTTATTGGCATCCTGCTCCGGATTAGTTCCAGCTCTGATGATAGCCTTTTAATTACCGTTCTCACCCACACTTCTTCATCTCAAGCAGTCTTCCTTTGGTTCATAAGATCTAGCAGAAGCTCAGGTTGGAAACCACAGCAGAAGAGGTCTCTTAAATCTTCCAGGTTTATTCTTGTGTCCAGAAAGGGGGTTTTGAGTCAGAAGGGTGAGGTCGCTTGCCCGGTTCTAAGTCGTCTTGTTCGAGTAAGGTGGGATGGGTGAGTAAATGTGAGTGGATGTTATGCACGAGAGTCCAAGTTGACAGTAGGATGGTGATGTGGTTAGCACTGCTGCTTCACATACACAGTTTCCTGTGCTAGAATCTCACACCTGTTGGTTGTCTGCGTGAGGAATTTGTATGAGATACCCATTACGTTATGGAGACTGCACTGTGTTGCTTTGGTGACTCATAGCCCTATTTGTGTGTGCACACATTCCACATTCTTTACACGTCCCCCTAGGTTTTCTCTGTGATGGAGTACGTGGGATCATCTAATGAATGGACAGAAGATGCCTTGAGGCTTTTTCCTTCATTACCCATTTTAAAAGGATTTGCAGCTTTAGTTTAGATACAAGTTGGGTGGCAAGGTGGCACGGTTGTTATATCTGCTGTCTCACATCTCCATGTGTAAATCCCACCCCAGTTACTGTCCTTGTGTAACTGGTATAATCTTGCCATGTCTGGTCACCCTACAGTTTAACTGGATTCAGAAAATAGACCTATATGGATGCTCTTGGTAAGAGTTTAAAAATCATTCACAATTGGCTTCAATCCACAGCACCCTCTGACCTCCACCCAGTACCTCAGTTTGAGAGTCTGAGTGAGTTAAGATCCCTGGCATTCATTGGTGAAGAGTCTTGTCTTCAGTTCCCATGTAAATTCACTTTCTCTGTGTGCACTACTCGGATTATTTCCGGAAGTATTCATTTAACGATACAGTAATCCCTCCTCCATCGCGGGGGTTGCGTTCCAGAGCCACCCGCTAAATAAGAAAATCCGTGAAGTAGAAACCATATGTTTATATGGTTATTTTTATATATTTTAAGTCCTTATAAACTCTCCCACATGGTTTATAAATATTCCCCGTACAGTTATACAGCATAAACCCTTTATATTCTCTTAGTTATTAGGTAAGATTCGTTGAAATTATGTATGTAAACATAGTTTATATACTATTCACAAACATACGTATCGTATATCATTGAGGAGTTTTATTTAATATGTGATAGTTTTAGACATATTGTAATTGAGTACGTAATATAAAAATACGTGAAAAATCTATAACCTGTAAGTGCTGTACATAAAACCAAAATGTTATTTTAAAGATACTGTAGAGCGTCTCCGATATCACATTTGTTACAGCCATTACGATAGACAGGCCACCGACAATAAATACCAACAATGTAATAAAAAAATTGTATAAAATGTGTGCACAGTTACAATAAACGTACATACATGTACTAAGTACATAGAAAAATAGTTTTGGGTACTCACCAACTTGTCAGATAACGATGACATTTACTGCACTGTCACAGCTGTTCTAAAGGAGCCTCTTCAGGCGACTGTGTAGCACCGCCGTCGTCGTCTTCCACTGAAGGCGTACTAGGCAGTGTTTTGCGTGTAAGGAACATCGTGAAGGGCAGTTGCTGGCGCTGCTTTTTCATTTGTGTAAAGAGGTTCCTATACGCTTCCATGGCGCCGTCAAGAGCATTTTTAAATTGCAAAGAACCAATCATTAGCGGGTCCCATTCTTCAACTGATGTCTGGAGATCTTTTGCCAATCGTAGAATGGTCACGAGACGCTCGAGAGTTAGCACAGCACCCAGGAGCTTAACCGCATGCTGTGATTGGGTAGCTTCTCAGCCATCCGCCAATAGCGTCCCTTGTTTGAATTCAAATGGGCAAATCAACTAAGGAAGCACACGTACTGTAGACCGCAGACATCCACGAAGCAGTGAAAAATCCATGATATATATTCACATATGCTTACATTTAAAATCCGCGATGGAGTGAAGCCGCAAAAGACGAAGCGCGATATAGCGAGGGATCACTGTACTAGCAAAAAATGCATGCGTCTCACCCATTGTGAGCATACGACTTGATGACGTGAGTATTTATTATGCAACACGAGTAAGTTTTTTTTGAAGTTACTTAGTAAAAAAAAAAAAAAAACATGGTAACTATGCATTTGCCATGTAAAATTGTGTTCTAAAGTTGAGCATTTTCTGCAAATCAAAAAAAAAAAAAACATTCCAGCCCTGGGGGGTATTTTTCGTACCTGGATTACTCGTTTAGCCAGATGTAATTGTTGACGATTTGGCCTGATCCCGGATCTGTCGGTTTTTCGAAACTCTTGCTGGATGTGTTGTCATAGCAGCACATCCAAATCCTCAGACCTGCTCCGATGTAAATAAGGATTAGCTCACACACTTAATCAGTGTCCGTGCATGGAATTCATTCAGTCATGGCTTCACCGTTCATGAATGAGCAACCCATTGATATCGGTGCACAAATTATAAGACGAGAATTTCATATAGAGAGGGTTTTGCGTGATCGGCAAGATCCTTTATTGCTCCCAGAGGAAATTCTTTTCGAAAGATACCGCTTTAGCCGAGGGGGAATATTGTACCTCAAAAATTTATTAGGACCTTATATTCGAAGTCAAACTCGGCGAAGTCGGGCTCTCACATCCACACAGACAGTATGTGTTGCTTTGAGGTTTTTTGCAAGCGGCACTTTTTTATAGATTTTCCACATTGCCTACAGTATATCTAAAAGTGCAGTTTGCCAGGCAATTCATAAAGTCTGTTTGGCTCTGAAATATTTCCTTCAGGTTTTCATTGTGTTTCCTGGACACCTGCGTGTGCAGACAATAAAAGAGGCATTTCATGCCATTGCAGGTAGGTAATAAACGGGCAAAAACACCCACATAAAGAATCTCACAATCGGCCTAACATTCTCATTACCCAGGATTTCCAAATGTGATTGGGGCACATGGGACTGATGACAGTGGAGTTTGATCAAACATTATTTGGAAAATGTACCTCTACTCCTGATGAATAATCACAGTGTGTTCATCAAATATTTGACCTTCGTCAGTATCTCGTTGGTCAGACACAGGTTCAAGGGATATGACATTCCCTGCAACTGACCCAACAAAAAAAAGGGCTATATGGAACCTACCTATGGTACACATTGAGGACAGATATATGCAATGACCATCCTTTACCTGAAATGAAGTGACCACTGCATCCTGCCACTGGTTCTGGAGAGTAGCTTCCCCCTAGAGTGCCCTCATAAACAGGGCGATGGGCATTTTGCTGGATAGCCAACTCTTCTGCAGGGGTTAGGTCTGGACTGCGTGGACCTCCACCTGTTTTTTGTTGGTCTGCCTTCTTATTAGCTTTAAAAATCAATGTTTTTTTTTATAATATATATGATGTCAACAATTCTTTAAATAGTTATATACCAATATTTACCAGTTTGAAGTATATTCTTGTACTTCACTTTAACCTGTTCCCGTGTTCTCCTTGTGCTCACGTTTGATCTGGAATTATGACATATTAAATAATAATTAATCTGACACATAGGAAATGAAACGCTGCATTCAGTAAGTACAGTGCACACTACTTAGTGTTTAATTTGTCGGCCACTTTTTGCCAGCAGTCTTTTCTGGTTTTGGCTGCTTTTGCAGTGTAACCCCTTGTGCATATTAAATCTTGAAATTCTTCATTTCCTTTGAATAAAAGGTTCCTGCTCCGCTTGTGTGGACAAAAAAAAAAAATGCGCCCGTTCTTTCGTCATTTTGTTACTTGCTGATCATGTTTCCTAGACTCAATATATTGGGGCTTTTCAATCAGTGCGGGCGCGCGCATTCATCTCGGATGATTAGATCCAGCTAGACTAATCTACTACACGGCTGCGTTTGAAAAACCGACTTATCCCGGATGTGTTTCACCGGCATTAACTCATCCAAGATGAGACATCTGATCTCGGATGATTTAAGCGACGTACGGAAAATACCTCCCTGGTATTTTGTAATAGAGCCGCATGGGACACTTGGGAAACCAAAGCCAAAAAGCTTGCCACTTTTCTAGCCAAAGTTGTTGAGCATTGATCCACGATTTGAGATTGCGCACACACTGAAAAATAGTTTATACGTGTCATTTTCAAACTCAAAAAAAAAAAAACAATCAACATTGTGATTCAGCCATTTAAAAAAAAAAAAAAAAAAAAAAAAAATACTCCATCAGCATTTCTTTAATAACAAACTTTCATGTGGATTTGTGGTTTACTCTCAAAAGACCAAATTGACAGGAAACTGTTTGTGCCATGTGCTTAAGATCGTGTTGATTTACCTCCCTGTTTATGTGAGATCCCCTCTCAGAAAGGCCACTGGTATGTCACACAACAGGAAACAAAAATGTGTCCTTACCTCGAGAGAAATAGCACCGGGAATACGTGACAAAATGATTTCCAGTTTCCTTTTGTCGTCACAAACCTGCTTCAGAAAAATGGAAGGCGTGATTTCTTTTCCTAAAACTTCACAGTTGTTTCAGAGAGGACATATTTGGTGAGATGTAGGCTATGGGTTGTTTTTTTTTTCTTCTTCTTCTAGAAACCAACTTTATAATGCAGTTTCATGTGGCAAATGCACATATGCCATGTTTGTGAAGAAATAAGAAAAGAAAAAAAAAGTACAGAATTTATCCTTTTTAATATCTAATGAAGTGAGACAATTAGTGCTGACCAGGAACACAAAATGCTTAGCCAGTGAGCAGTTGGCATGTTAATTACTTGCTTATGAAAAAATAATATAACAATTAGCAAGTTGAAATAAAAGCAAGAAGCACCTGAGTAGAATGTGTTTGCACACAAAGCCACATACAGTGAGGAACATAAGTATTTGAACACCCTGTGATTTTGCAAGTTCTCCCACTTAGAAATCATGGAGGGGTCTGAAATTCCCATTGTAGGTGCATTCCCACTGTGAGAGACAGAATGTAAAAAAAAAAAAAAAATTCAGGAGATCCCATTGTATGATTTGTACAGAATTTCTTTGTATTGCACTGCTGCACACAAGTATTTGAACATCTGGCAATCAGCAAGAATTCTGGCTCTCAAAGACCTGTTACTCTGCCTTTAAGAAGTCCACCTCTACTCCACTTACTAATTTTAATTAGTAGCACCTGTCTGAGCTCTTTAAAGACACCTGTCCACCCCACAGTCAGTCAGACTCCAACTACTACCATGGGTAAGACCACAGAGCTGTCAAAAGACACCAGAGACAAAATTGTGGACCTCCACAAGGCTGGAAAGGGCTACGGGGCAATTGCCAAGCAGCTTGGTGAAAATAGATCAACTGTTGGAGCAATTGTCAGAAAATGGAAGAGGCTAAAGACGAATGTCAGTCTCCCTCGGACTGGGGCTCCATGCAAGATCTCACCTCGTGGAGTATCACAGATGATAAGAAAGGTGAGGAATCAGCCCAGAACTACACAGGAGGAGCTGGTCAATGACATGAAGAGAGCTGGGACCACAGTTTCAATGGTCACTGTCGGTAGAACACTATGCCGTCATGGTTTCAAATCACGCATTGCACGGAAGGTTCCCCTGCTCAAGTCATCACATGTCCAGGCCTGTCTGAAGTTTGCCAATCACAATCTGGATGATCCAGCGGAGGCATGGGAGAAAGTCATGTGGGCAGATGAGACCAAAATAGAACTTTTTGGTCTAAACTTCACTCGCCGTGTTTGGAGGAAAAAGGAGTTGCATCCCAAGAACACCATCCCTACTGTGAAGCATGGGGGTGGAAAGATCATGCTTTGGGGGGTGCGAAGGGGACAGGATGACTGCACTGTATTAAGGAGAGGATGAATGGGGCCATGTATTGTGAGATTTTGAGCAGTAACCTCCTTCCCTCAGTCAGAGCACTGAAGATGGGTCGTGGCTGGGTATTCCAACATGACAATGACCCGAAGCACACAGCCAGGATAACCAAAGAGTGGCTCCGTAAGAAGCATATCAAGGTTCTGGAGTGGCCTAGCCAGTCTCCAGACCTAAATCCAATTGAAAAATCTTTGGAGGGAGCTGAAACTCCGTGTTGCTCAGCGCCAGCCCCGGAACCTGACAGATCTAGAGGAGATCTGTGTGGAGGAGTGGGCCAGAATCTCTGTTGCAGTGTGTGCAAACCTGGTCAAGAACTACGGGAAACGTTTGACCTCTGTAATTGCAAACAAAGGCTTCTGTACCAAATATTAACACTGATTTTCTGAGGTGTTCAAATACTTATGTGCAGCAGTGCAATACAAATAAATTCTGTACAAATCATACAATGTCCATCCATCCATTTTCCAACCCGCTGAATCCAAACACAGGGTCACGGGGGTCTGCTGGAGCCAATCCCAGCCAGCACAAGGCAGGAACCAATCCCGGGCAGGGTGCCAACCCACCGCAGGACAATCATACAATGGGATTTCCTGAATTTTTTTTTTTACATTCTGTCTGTCTCTACAATGGGAATTTCGGACCCCTCCATGACTTGTAAGTGGGAGAACTTGCAAAATCGCAGGGTGTTCAAATACTTGTGTTCCTCACTGTAATCGGCATACATCTTCCTAAATTTTGATGACAAGTAAATGCCTGGGGTTATCATCGGTTTCTGAAGTTTACAGCCCAACCTGAATCAGCCATTTAACTAAACAAAGTTTTAAGTAGCAGGGACTGACATAAATTAACCCTTAAACCGCCACATACTTGGGGGTTAATGCACCCCTGGACGCCAAATACTTTTTTGCGGCACTTTTTAAGTAAACGTTACAATTCACAAAGAGAGTGAAATTTTAATGGAACATCAATTATTATGTGCAAGGTGCAACTGACGCCATTGCTGAAATTCAGTAAGTCACCAAGCCAACTGCGTTTGAACTGGCTGGACGTGAGCACACAGAGGTAAGCGCTGACGCTGGCAGGCTCGTCTAGTGCATTGGCTCAATCCCAGGGACAGTGAGGCTGCCGTGCTGCCGGGTCGTGAGTTGGCTGCTCCCCGAACGTACGGCCCTGACTGATCAGCTCTGGCGTGCTGGCAAATTGCTCTGTGAAGCGACTATAGCGGGTTGCGGCATTCAATGAATGTACATTGGCGAATATACTTGGGTCTGGCGTGCTTGCACAGGAAACCGACTTTAGCCGGTTGCGGAGTTCAACAAATGTACTTTGCCGAATATACTTCTTTGCATGTTGGCAAATTGCATTGGGAACCGACTATAGCCGGTTCCGGCGGTTTAAGGGTTAAGAAAATGGTCCTAAGAAAAGCCTTAACTAGAAACTCTGTGGTGTTCCTGGCCCAGGGTTGGCTTTTCTTTTATAGGGACATTTGAAAGGAGACGGTTAAGGTGGTTTGGGTGTCCGATAGGATACCAACCAGGAGGAGAGCCAGGTCACACTGGGGAGATTACATCTTCCATTTGGTATCGGAACGCCTCGGTTTCCCTCCAGAGGAGTTGGAAGATGTGTTGTTTTTGGGGGCAGGTCTGGGCATCTTTGCGCAGACTGCTGCCCCCATCACTTGGACCCAGATAAATCTTTTAGTAACCCTTTAGCCCATTGGTCTCTCTGGGTCACGAGATTGCTTTGTGATAAATAAGCCAGCATTGTTTCCGTCTGTGAAATGCAGCAACATATCCTTGAAAGGAAGTAATAAAATTACCAATGTATCAAAGGCGCTATATTCTGACTTGTCTGTCTGCTTTAAAGTATGGAGACCCATCTCTAGGAAGCAGCCTCTCAGTTGAATCTCAGGAGTGAGCACATATTCCATTATGCAGGTTTAGGTCATTCTGTTTTACCACTTTAACTAAATGTTGTTGTGTATAATGTGCATGCTATCAGCTAGATGATAAAGATGCTCCTGCACTCTGTGTTCATATCTACAAAAGCTTCATCCGAACAAAGAAGTATTAGCACATTTGCGAGTACAGGGCAAGGAAACGCATCTTGCCTGATGTGCTCCAGAGGTGTCTTTGTTAAATACATTTACTTATAGATAGATACTTTATTAATCCCAAGGGGAAATTCCCATACTCCAGCAGCAGCATACAGATAAAGACAATATTAAATTAAAGAGTGATAACAATGCAGGTATAACAGACAGACAATAACTTTGTATAATGTTAACGTTTACCACCCCGGGTGGAATTGAAGAGTCACATAGTTTGGGGAAGGAACGATCTCCTCAGTCTGTCAGTGGAGCAGAACGGTGACAGCAGTCTGTCGCTGAAGCTGCTCCTCTGTCTGGAGATGATACTATTTAGCGGATGCAGTGGATTCTCCATGATTGACAGGAGTCTGCTCAGCGCCCTTCGCTCTGCCACAGATGTCAAACTGTCCAGCTCCATCCCTACAATAGAGCCTGCCTTCCTCACCAGTTTGTCCAGGCGTGAGGCGTCCCTCTTCTTTATGCTGCTTCCCCAGCACACCACCTGTAGAAGAGGGCGCTCACCACAACCGTCTGATAGAACATCTGCAGCATCTTATTGCAGATGTTGAAGGACGCCAGCCTTCTATGGAAGTATAGTCGGCTCTGTCCTTTCTTACACAGAGCATCAGTATTGGCAGTCCAGTCTAATTTATCATCCAGCTGCACTCCCAGGTATTTATAGGTCTGCACCCTCTTGTGTGGTTTACTTAAAACCCCTCTGCATGTCTTAAAGCAGAGTTGGAACAGACTGTGTTACTACACCAGTACTACTTGGACAATCGTCCAGCAATTCATGGCAAGAAAAGGGCAATTAACAAATGAAGTGAGACAGAGCGCTCATTACCCTTTGAAGTGTAGGCCTTTCATTTAGAGAATTTGCCAAAAAAAAAAAAAGATCATCCACGAGTCCAGTGTTGTTCTACACAATCCAAAGGTGATTGAAAAAGTGGAAGAAACTCTGATAGGAAGAGATGGGCAGACCCAAAGTCACAATCCTGAGGGTCCTCCGCTTGCGCGATCACAGGGGCCTCGCAGCACAGGTTAACCGTGCAGGTCGAAAAAAGCAAATGTCCGCTTCAGCTAGAAGAGAGAACTTTGTGCTGCAGGTTTGACGGGGCCATTCAATTAAAGGACAGAGTAGGGCTGTGGACTACTGCAGACTGGAAGAAAGACCAGGATTTCAAATGTTACGTTTTAGCTCGTCTCCCTCTAAAACTCGAAATTGCATTATTTTGCCCTACGGCTTCTTCACTTTGTGTGTGTGTGTGTGTGTGTGTGTGTGTGTGTATATAAACTTTGTCCATGCTATTGAGTCACGGAATGTGTTGCAAAAATGTGCATAAATACGTTAAAATGTTTACGATCTTGTGAGGCTGCAATGCTGGCTGACCGGGGCCGCAGGTTGGACATTACTCTTCTAAACAAATGAAGCCCACGGTACTTTGCTACGGATGCAGTCATGTGGGTTTTTTAGAAAATCCCCGCTGGATTGTGAACTCTTGCCTGTCTCCCTGGCTATTCATCATTTTGAAAGACTTTATAGAATGTGT
Source organism: Erpetoichthys calabaricus (assembly GCF_900747795.2). Taxonomy (NCBI): domain Eukaryota; kingdom Metazoa; phylum Chordata; class Cladistia; order Polypteriformes; family Polypteridae; genus Erpetoichthys; species Erpetoichthys calabaricus. The sequence goes on from NC_041407.2 coordinate 12,176,864, forward strand.
ACTGAGGACATGTTGAAAAATGTGCATGCAGTGAGGAAGCCCTCATTTGTGGCAGAGGAGTTAAGAAGCACGTCATTGGATGGCCGTCGACTTCCAGCACGTCACTTCAATTGTTTGCACTTTTTAACTCTCCTCTCTCTCTCTCTTTCTCTCTTTCTCTTTCTTTCTTCCTTTCTAGTCTTCAAGCAGCGAGAGCAGCGCCATCAGCAGCCCCGAGTGTCCTGGCGCCAGCAGTCAGTTTGCAGAAGCGGGAGGAGGTGGAGGGCTCTTAAATCCAGGGACTTCCAACCCCGCTACCTCTCTTTCTGTGCACTTTACTGAAGAGTCAGTTCTGCAGGATCAGGACTGCTACCAACGAATCAACCGCATTCTGCGGGAGGCGCACTTCCACAGTCTGCAGAGCCGTGCCCACCCTGGCACCACGTGACTCCCCTCAGTGCCACACCTCTGCTGCTCGACTTCCTCTAAGGGATGAGGGAGGCGGTGTCCCACCCCCAAACCCATACCCCCCCCCCCCCCAACTGCACGCCTTGATTGCCAAGACACACGAGGGCCTCTGGTAATGTGGCTTTTTCCAGATTGTTTCCCTGAGTACTGCTTTGTTTTGCAATTTTTTTTTTTCAGTTTTTGTTTTTGAGGGGTCAACTTTCACCCTCCACCCCCCCTTTCACATTTGCTTTGGGGGGGGGGGGATGTTTTGTGTATAGCGAGACTGCGGGTCAATAAAATGTTTGCAGTATGTGTTTTTCCTAATGTCCATTATCCGCAAGTGCATTTTTGATAATGAAAAATGGAGCACATGAATCTTATTAGTTTACACCACACTTGTTCTCACTGTCCATCCTGAGAGCAAGCAGCAAAGTGTCATTATGGGTGTGTTACAGTCTGTTAACCCCGAAAAAAGGCAAATAGCACCTCTCCTTTGATTTTGGTTTAAAGGCCAACTCCAGCGTCCCCCTTGGCAGCTTCTGTAGTCCCCTCTCTCTTGTTAATCAGAACCGCAGTTCTTGAGCAAAACAAAACATACTGAACATGTCGCGTGTGATTAGCCAGTAGGACTGGGATGAAGAAAAGCGAGGAGTTTACAAATCCTTGCCATAGGTAAGGCTGTGGAGATTCCCCATAACCCATCTGCCCCGCTTCTTATATTTTACAGAAAAACAAATGAATAAAAACTGCACCAGCCAGAGCACAAAGAACGCAACGATCAGGACAACCTGCTAGCACTTGAGTCTTTTACTGTCAAAACAGACTGCAACTTGCCAAAGTGTGCGGCGGAGGGGCTGCCCGCAGTCTTAAGAGCCACGTGTCCTCTAGAGCTTTGCAATAAGCAGACGTGCTAAAGGGCTACACAGTCACTCAGCCGCACTGCAGCCCACCGTGCCCACAGGACACACGTTTTGCACTACCGTTTGTGGATATTCCGGCTGCTTTGTGTTTTTTTTGGTGTTGTCAAATGCCACCAATTTTTTTTTTCCCTCCAGAAAGAGGGAACCAGTGATGCAGTTGCTCATCTTTTTTTTTTTTTTTGCTTCTCTAAATTTGCTCGTTACCTACATTTTTAATCCAGAGCACTGTAAAACGATTTTTTTTTTTTTTTTTTAATAATTTTTGGAGAAACCCACAGGCAGCACTTGAGCGTTTTGGTGAGTGGTAGCCATTGACATGGCAGGAGAGGTGGGGGGGGGGAGAGAGAGGGAGACCTTCAGTTGTGAGTCGTCGCCTATTGTTGAAGTCGGGACGTCCCCAGCCTTTGTTTCACTTGCCTCCCCTCCCCAACATCCGTCTTTAAGGTTCATTCCTCCAGCACACATTTGTGGACGTCGCCTGTACGTTTTTAACATACAATTTTATTTTTCTTCAAGGAGTAAATTTGCCGTACATTGGAACTGCAGTAGGTAGTGTATGACCTAACGGTGAATGTTTGTCTGTGGTCAGCGGCCAGAAATGCGGTGCGGTGTTGGCGGACCGACCTGAACGCCTCCATACCTCGTGTCAAGTGGCCGCGGCTAACTGAGCTCGGGCTCAGAGCGAGCTGCACTGTGGGTGCCATTGCACTTCTGACTTCCAGTCTTGTAGAGTCGTCGTCATTCACTTGAAGTCCGCCTTGTTGTCGTTTTCATGTGTACTTCGACTTGCGTGTGTCGGTGTAACAAAACCGAGGGAAATGTTTCTTGCAGTTTAGCTGTGCATCATTAGCTTTAAGCTTGGAGAGAAAAACAAAAGTTTTGGATTATTTTATTTTTTTTCTTGATTTCCATTATGGGAACTTCAATAAAATTTGTTTTTAATTGGTTACCCCTGGTGTTTTGTTTTTTCCTTTCTTTTTTGACCAATTCTTTGTTTTTTTTTTTATTGCTTATATTCCTAATAGACAGGAGTCCCCATGGACTGTGATGTTTGCTGATGACATTGTGATCTGTAGCGAGAGTAGGGAGCAGGTTGAGGAGACCCTGGAGAGGTGGAGATATAAGAGGAGAGGAATGAAGGTCAGTAGGAACAAGACAGAACACATGTGAATGAGAGGAAGGTCAGTGGAATGGTGATGATGAGGGGAGTAGAGTTGGTGAAGATGGATGAGTTTAAATACTTGGGATCAACAGTACAGAGTAATGGGAAGTGAAGAAGAGAGTGCAGGCTGGGTGGAGAAGAGTGTCAGGAGTGATTTGTGACAGACTGGTATCAGCAAGAGTGAAAGGGAAGGTCTACAGGACGGTAGTGAGACCAGCTGTGTTATATGGGTTGGAGGCGGTGGCACAGGAGACAGAGCTGGAGGTGGCCGAGTTAAAGATGCTAAGATTTTTGCATTGGGTGTGATGAGGATGGACAGGATTAGAAATGAGGACATTAGAAGGTCCGCTCAGGTCGGGAGACAAAGTCAGCGAGGCGAGATGGCGTTGGTTTGGACCTGTGCAGAGGAGAGATGCTGAGTATATTGGGAGAAGGATGCTAAGGATAGAGCTGCCAGGCAAGTGGAGAAGAGGAAGGCCTAAGAGAAGGTTTATGGATGTGGTGAGAGAAGACATGCAGGTGAGAGGTGTGACAGAGCAAGATGACGAAGAGAGGACGATATGGAAGAAAATGATCCGCTGTGGCAACCCCTAACGGGAGCAGCCGAACAAAGAAGATTCCTAATAAGCTGGTGTGTTTAATGTACAAGTAGAAAAGGTCTGAATTAGCATAAGCTGACCTAACTGAGTGTTCATAAGAAACGTAATGAGGCAGAAGTGTGAGGTGTCATGATCTAATTCTTGTGTGGAGACCGCGTGCCACAAATCCTGCCAAGAACAGAAATGGCAGTGGCTTAAAATTTTGACTGCTCTTTCTGCAGATGAACTTGTGATTAACGGGACTGTTGTGTGCGAGGAAACTTGGGGCTCCCAGAAACCAAATGGCACAGCATGCAGTGGGAAGCCCACCAGTTCACCTCTACTGGTTTTTTGCATAACTGTGGTCATAAAATGTGAGTGTGACATGCATGGTTAACTCAGGGAACGTGGGGGCTCCAAAAAACTCTGCATCGTCTTAACTAACTAGGCCTCAAGTCAAGTCCAGTGGTGGTTCATATGTGGGGCTTTTCTCATACCAGCGAGTCAGAAGTTGCAGAAAATTAAAAACAAAAGGATTTCAAAGCATTCTTACGGATACGATGTTTTCAGCCATTTTAAGCATTCAGTACAAGATGTGTGTAGTTACTGATGTTAAAAATGACAATCCAGCTCCTGTGCCACTGAAGCAGTGCACTATGGTGAACTCCAACATTTTATGTTTTGCTACAGATGAGCATGAAATGGGATGAGTCCACCTCGGCTCTTCAGGTCATATCTGGCTACCTCGAAGGTCATTCTGGGCCATCTTGTAAGCAAGTGCCTTTACTTATTCTGCTTTATGTAGTTTACATCCAGACATTGTCACTGGACAGACTGGTCCATCTGGCTCACAGGGGGCCTTCAGGATCAAAAGATCAGTGGAACATTGGATTTCCTCTTAAATGTTTCGCCAAAACCTTGATGGCAGAATCAAAAACAGAAACCAACCCTCTTCTTTATCCTCCTCTTGTAAGATTTGTTCTCCAACTTTTCCTCTTCATCATTTCCATTCTCACACTGCTTTCCCACTCGTTTCTTACTGCTTAAGTGAGTTGTTCATTTTATATTGTTGAACAAGTTGCCATCGTTTCCCTTGTGTGGACCTTTAAAAGCTTTTATTCCTACCTGTAGGTTTTTGCCTTCATACATTGTGTGCACCTCTAGCTGATTACTTTGGTTTTTTTTTAATGGTGTTTTTAGTACTCGGCTCTATCTAATGTGATAAAATGTTCTTCCCTTCCTAATTTCCCTTTTTTCTTATTCACCATCCTTGATGGTTTCTGCTCTCCATACACATCCCCCTTGATAAACGAGTCCATGTGGTTGCTCCGTCTCATTTCAAAAGATGGTGCATCACGGAAACTTGTAATAAAATGCACTACAATTATCACTCCAACAGATGGCGCATTACAAACTGTAAAAGTGCTTTTACAAATCCCATACAAAGTGGCATATGACCAAGACACACACTCTAAACATTAATGCTGAGGTCCATGTTGATTAGATAAATGGGTAGCACGGCTGGTTTAGTGTAATAGAAAAGAAACCTTAATGAACAATAAACAGGTTTTTAAATGATTTGATTTACTGAAGGGGAAAAAAAAGTACCACCACTTTATCCCCTTGTGAAAAAGTAATTGCCCCCTCTGTCACACACCCAACGAATGAACAAGTGTTAAATTAGATGACCCAGCCAAGCATCAGACCACAACGTCGATCAAATGAAATTCCTGAAGACCAGAGAAGGAAAAATTGCTGAAATGTACCACCCAGTCAGGACAGAGTGTTAAAGTGTTCTCTAAAACCTCAGAGGCCTCATCTCCTAATAGAGATGGTAAATCTGCCCAGGCACAACCCTAGCACGATCAAATTACAGAAATGCTGATTTTATATTGTTGAATAAGTTGGCATCTATTGGCTCTAGTGTACACTGTAAAATGATTTTATTGGTATCACGAAGTTCTGGCTTTCCATACAGTGTGTGTGGCTCTAGCTGATTGCTTACTTGAGGTGTTTTTAGTATTCCACCATCGATCAATGGGTTTAAAGAAACAAAAATGTGACGTCCAGTATTCGGCCTTGCATGTTCTGTGACTTGGTTTCATTTTGGTGCATTGGTCTGTTAACATTTTGTTCCTCTTCATTTAGGACTCCCTACTAAAACTTTGCCAGTCTCACTTTCTTGCCCATGAATTCATATGGTGGAGAAGATGTGCAAATTTTAATGCTTACAACTTAATTAAAAACTTGCACAAAAACCACACTGTGTGATGGTTTTGAATTACAGACGGCATGAAGCAAAAACAGCAGGCTCAGCAAAAACAGCAGGCCCAGTTCATCACTGATGTGAAAGTATAAAAGCCTGAAACGGAACCGCCTCTGGTGGGCTGTCGCCGAGACCAGTTGGTCTTAATTTCTGACCACGGCTATCATACAGTGAGGCGGAGTGGCTGTCGGGATCTTAAAAGTTCTCAAAGTCAGAACTGAGACTCCTAAGTGCACTCGAGCCATTGGCCTCTGGGTCATAAACTTCAGTGCCATTTTTTCCTTAACAGCTGTAGGCGTCTGCAGTTGAAGATACTTTTCTGGAAAAACCCTGGTACTAAGGTAAATGTAGTCCATTAGGCTTATTTGACGTCTCCACTGTTCATCTGAAGTCAAAGAACGGGCTTGAGATATGAGAGGTCAGGTGCTCATAATTACTGCTTATTGCTTAAAATGCAGATCGAAATACCATGAAAAAAGTGACACAGTAGATAAGCGTTTTATGGATGCGTCTATTTAAAGATTAAGGAAGGAGAATACTGATTTGAGTCCCGAGTCTTTGCTGCAGTCATTTTCACCCGTTTCCAGTGTAGCACCCACAATCTCTATGGACGGTGCAGTCAAAGGTTTTTCTTGTGTAAAAATGTCCATGCCACTGAAGAGAGAACACTCGCTAGATGGCACCTCGGCCATTTTGAACTCCTTTTCAAGCGGGTCTGGCCGCTGTGGGTGTAAATGTGTACCACGGCCAGTTGTTGGCCGGGACATCTGCGTGTGGAGGCCAAGGTGAACCTCAGAGTTCCCGGTTTCGTTGATGGGGCCAGCAGGCCTGTCAGTTGGTTTCGAGTTCAAGCGAGAAAGAGGACACGATGGTCCAGAGGGGGTGTGCTTTGGGAGCTGGAGGCTCACGCTTGTTTTTAATTTTGGGGAGCCGTCTGAATGCTGCGCCGTGTGGACATCGCAGTCTGGCCTCAAACTTGCAGCCTGACCCAGGAGTGCCTCAAACTGCTTCAAGAGCTGAAAAACACAAGAAAACGTGATGGTGAGTTAGGCCGGCGCAGTGGGCTGTTTATCAAGCAGATTTAATCCACACGCCGGAATTGCTATGCCAAGGGAAGACCGATAGTGGAATTGGGAAATGGATGAGCCAAAGTAAGAGGGCAGAAACGTGTGTGTGATCAGAACTAAAAGAAACAATGGAAACTGCGCGCCAAAACCAGAACGCTAACTAAAGTCGAAGGCCAAAACCAGAACGCTAACTAAAGTCGAAGGCCAAAACCAGAACGCTAACTAAAGTCCCAGCTGGAGGCTTAAAGAAGAGTATTGTGTGTTCTTCTCATTATCTTCAAAAAGTTTCCCTCTGATCACATCAAACATATACTTTGTACATTATTTAGATATTTATGTAAATGATAGATGTGTATACACTGATCAGCCACAACATTAAAACCACCTGCCTAATATTGTGTAGGTTCCACTTGTGCTGCAAAAACAGCTCTAACTAGTCGGTGGGGGGTCCACAAGACCTCTGAAGGTGTCCTGTGGTATCTGGCAGCGAGGTGGGACCTCCATGGATGAGTCTCGCGTCAGCACATCCCACAGCTGGGAGTTGGGAGGACAAACCCACACCTTGAATTCTTTGTAAATGTTCTTCAACCCATTCCGTAGGGTGGCAGGGCACATTATCCTGCTGGCAGAGGCCGATTGACATGAAGGGGTGTACAAAGTCTTCAACAATCTTTATAGGTAGGTACCTGCTTTGTGTCAAAGTAAAATCCACAAACCAGGACCCGAGGTTTTCCTACAGAACATTGCCCGGAGCTTTGCACTGCCTCCACCGGCTTGCCTTCTTCCCATAGTGCATGCTGCTGCCATCTCTTCCCCAGGTACATGATGCACATGCACCCTGTAGTCCAGATGATCTAACCAGGCCAAGCCACCTTCTGCTGCTGCTGCTCCATGGTCCAGTTCTGGCGTTCACCTGCCCATTGTAGGTATTTTTGAGCAGTGGACAGTGGTCAGCATGGGCACTCTGACTGGGTCTGAGGCTAGTCGGCTCCATACACGTCAAGCTGACACCTTTCTCTCACATGGCCAGCTTTTTCAGTTTTTCAACAATCTGTGCTCCCCATGCTCCTGAATAAGCATTAGGCATCCATGATCCTGTTGATGGTTCACCAGCTGCCCTTTTTAACCATTCCATACTGGGATGCCCTACCATTTTGGAGGTGCTCTGTCTCGGTCACGTAGCCATCACCATTTTCCCTTGGCACAGTTGTTCTGATCCTTACACTTGACCATGGATCCTGCTTCCTGCACACCACCTTCAAGAGCCGACCGTTCACTTGTTGCCTAAGGTGCCACTGGAACAAGATAATCAAATGTCACTCACCTCACCTGCCAGGGCTTTCAGTGTTGCAACTGATTGGTGGATGTATTGTGCATGTACGTGATAATTCATATGCCACTGTCCGGTTTCTGTACACAAGATCCATGCCATAATCTATAGGTAGCAGTTTGACATCCCAGATTGGCAAAGGGAAGAGTGAAAGGTAAGACAGGAGCAGAATATTTTATCCCCTGATCCAAATCAGAAAAGAAATAAGAGTCCTACACTGTAACAAATGTCGGTGCAGAAAACCAGGAAGAAGAGCCCACAAAAATTGTATACACCGAAAAATCCTATTTTGCAAGAAAATGAATATTCTAATGACTCGTGTTCAGGTAACCAAGAAAGATCCTATCATCTATGTTGGAATAATCCAAGTCAGGAAATTGAGGGATCCTGCCTGTATATTTATTTATTCAGAGAGAGACCTGTTGGCAAGAGGAGAACTTCTTATAAGCACCACCATCTCTATTGATGTCTCTCTAAAATCTGCAGGAGTAACCTCGTTTTGTAACTGCTTAGAATAAAAGGTAAGAATCGCCTCTTCTATGGTACTACTAGGGTGTTGTACCGTGTCAGCCATTATGAGTGTAGAGAAAAGCCAAGCAAAATGACACCTTTTATTGGCTAACTAAAAAGATTACAATATGCAAGCTTTCGAGGCAACTCCGGCCCCTTCTTCAGGCAAATGATGTAATGATATACATAATGCCTGAAGAAGTGGCCTGAGTTGCCTCGAAAGCCTGCATATTGTAATCTTTTTAGTTAGCCAATAAAAGGTGTCATTTTGCTTGGCTTTTCTCTTCTATAGGACAAAGGTGAGTGTTTATTCTGTAGAATCTGACAAGTTGTGATTTGATTATACCCCTGAAAGCGTGTTTGGGATGATAACTGAATCTTGATAATTCATATGCCATTGGCCAGTTTCAGTATACAATGCGTAATTAAAATAAGAGAATGAGAATTGTGCAACGCGTAACATCTTGTGATTCTGTAATGTGGTGTGGATTTGTTTGTGAATCAGATGAATGACGATTGGTGCCGTGGACATTCACACTGTCGATGGGGCGGTTATTTATTTTTTTGGTGGGGATTCCGGGAACGCGCCCAGACCTGCAATAAATGACAGACGGGGCCACGAATCCACTAAATCAAGTAACTGAATAGCATATTAAATGGAATTCAAATATAAACCACAAAAATCAGACAACCTTTCCCCTTCGGCGATAACAAATACAACACACAACAATAAACTCTTACAACAATGTCCATGAATCAGTCCCCTGTAATGGATGGAAATGGAGCTTTGGCAGATTCTGTGAACTGTAGAGGTGAATATAAAGTTTGTCCGACCGTTTCTGAAGCATTTTGTGTGGAGATGCGTGGGAGCGCTCCCTCCGATGAAGACCATGCACGAGGCAAAACTTGAATCCAGTGGAACAGCACAACCACGTATCTCCACCCAGGCAAACGGCAACAGTGCCAACAAACAACGGGGCTCCTTCTCTGTTTCGCTGGCTCTCTTTTAAAGTTCCCGCCAGTCCTTCTTGTCCCCAGCAGCCCCCTGCGCCCATCGCAGACATCCAATGAGGGCAAATACCTCAGCTGGGAAATGAAGTCCATCAAGTTGTAGCACTGCTACACAATCATGACATCGGTTTTTGGGGAGTAACTTGTTCACAAATCAAAGTTAATGGGACGTGCGACTCGGGCAGCGCCAGTGAAATGAATGACTGCATACACGGCCCGCATGCATTTTTAGCACTTCTGTTGAGGCATTCGTGCTCACAAATCAGCGCCTAGGATTCATTCAAAAGAAGGAATCGTTCACAAATCACCCATCGGTCCTGCAGTATTAAACATGTGACAGGAGTTCAGTATCACATCTGGGATGTTTGACTTGAATCAGCATTGCTCGAGTCTCATGGTATCGGCCGTGGGGGGTCTGTAAACCAGGAAAATGTAACCTAGACTCCTGCATTTGTGAAAATGTTTGGATTTGGTTTCCTCATCACTTGTAAAATCTCTTAAAACACTGAACTGCACCCCTGCTGGTAACATGAATGTCAACAGGACTACTCACTTTTGTGGCTCTGTGGCCGGCAGGGCCTGTGACGCCCTTACTCAGCTGCTTCAACTGCTGACGAGTGATTCCAAAAATCTGGTCAATGGACAAAAGGTCAGATGACATCAGGCAGGCCAGAGCTGACAGCGCCCTCTAGAGAAAGAAGAGAGAAAAATCATTCAAGAAACAGACAGTTGACTTGAGTGGTTTTGCAAAGAAGAATAAGGAAAAACGGCTGGCTGTGCAAAACCAACAGCGAGAGACCTGAGCACACCGAGTCCAAGGCCATCATGGCTGCCACCTACTAAATACCAACTTGAAGGGGGTGAATTCGTAGGAGATCAGTTATTTTGTGTTTTATATTTGTAATTGATTTAGACCACTTGGCAGAGATCCGTTTTCACTTTGACATTAACAAGTCCTTTTCTGTTACTCAGTGTCAACAAAAAGGCGCATGAAATCCACAGAGACTTGATGTTGCATAAAAAGAAAATGTTAAAACTACCAAATGGGGTGACTACTTTTTCACAGGCACTATAAGTGAAATGACAATAAATCGGAGAATCCTCCTCAGCACAGACTCCTGCATTACTGAGAATTCCCTCACTAGACAGATAGATAGATAAGGATTTAGCGTAGTTGGCAAGATTTGGATAATAATTTATCATAGATACAGTGCATCTAGAAAGTATTCACAGCACATCACTTTTTCCACATTTTGTTATGTCACAGCCTTATTCCAAAATGGATTAAATTCATTTTTTTCCTCAGAATTCTACACACAACACCCCGTAATAACAACGTGAAAAAAGTTTACTTGAGGTTTTTGCAAATTTATTAAAAATAAAAAAATTGAGAAAGCACATGTACATAAGTATTCACAGCCTTTGCCATGAAGCTCAAAATTGAGCTCAGGTCCATCCTGTTTCCCCTGATCATCCTTGAGATGTTTCTGCAGCTTCATTGGAGTCCACCTGTGGTAAATTCAGTTGACTGGACATGATTTGGAAAGGCACACACCTGTCTATAGAAGGTCCCACAGTTGACAGTTCATGTCAGAGCACAAACCAAGCATGAAGTCAAAGGAATTGTCTGTAGACCTCCGAGACAGGATTGTCTCGAGGCACAAATCTGGGGAAGGTTACAGAAAAAGTTCTGCTGCTTTGAAGGTCCCAATGAGCACAGTGGCCTCCATCATCCGTAAGTGGAAGAAGTTCGAAACCAGCAGGACTCTTCCTAGAGCTGGCCGGCCATCTAAACTGAGTGATCGGGGGAGAAGGGCCTTAGTCAGGGAGGTGACCAAGAACCCAATGGTCACTCTGTCAGAGGTCCTCTGTGGAGAGAGGAGAACCTTCCAGAAGGACAACCATCTCTGCAGTAATCCACCAATCAGGCCTGTATGGTAGAGTGGCCAGACGGAAGCCACTCCTTAGTAAAAGGCACATGGCAGCCCACCTGGAGTTTGCCAAAAGGCACCTGAAGGACTCTCAGACCATGAGAAAGAAAACTCTCTGTTCTGATGAGACAAAGATTGAACTTTTTGGTGTGAATGCCAGGCGTCACGTTTGGAGGAAACCAGGCACCGCTCATCACCAGGCCAATACCATCCCTACAGTGAAGCATGGTGGTGGCAGCATCATGCTGTGGGGATGTTTTTCAGCGGCAGGGACTGGGAGACTAGTCAGGGTAAAGGGAAAGATGACTGCAGCAATGTACAGAGACATCCTGGATGAAAACCTGCTCCAGTGCGCTCTTGACCTCAGACTGGGGCGACGGTTCATCTTTCAGCAGGACAACGACCCTAAGCACACAGCCAAGATATCAAAGGAGTGGCTTCAGGACAACTCTGTGAATGTCCTTGAGTGGCCCAGCCAGAGCCCAGACATGAATCCGATTGAACATCTCTGGAGAGATCTTAAAATGGGTGGGCACCGACGCTTCCCATCCAACGTGATGGAGCTTGAGAGGTGCTGCAAAGAGGAATGGGCGAAACGGGCCAAGGATAGGTGTGCCAAGCTTGTGCCATCATATTCAAAAAGACTTGAGGCTGGAATTGCTGCCAAAGGTGCATCGACAAAGTATTGAGCAAAGGCTGTGAATACTTATGGACATGGGATTACTCAGTTTTTTTTATTTTTAATAAATTTGCAAAAACCTCAAGTAAACTTTTTTCACGTTGTCATTATGGGGTGTTGTGTGTAGAATTCTGAGGAAAAAAATGAATTGAATCCATTTTGGAATAAGGCTGTAACATAACAAAATGTGGAAAAAGTGATGCGCTGTGAATACTTTCCGGATGCACTGTAGATAGATAGATATGAAAGGCACTATGATAGATACTTTATTAATCCCAAAATTCACTAGTACAACAGCCTCAAATGAACAGAACTGAGAAGACACTGAAGGTAAAATGAAATCCGACTGCCTTTCACTAATAAAACATAAGAGCACTGAACGCACCATTTTGACACTGTCAGTGGGGTCCTGCAGCTTCTGGCTAAGTAGGTCTACCACCACCTCGCAGTTCAGGATTGCACACCTAAGAGGAGAAAAGAAAACAAGTAGTTCAGAATCCACAGAAGTACGATGTGTGTGGGGTCTTTATATACCCACTGCAGGGTCAGTGGGTTGCCAGGGTTTGCTGCAGGCAGAGTTGGCACAAGACAGTTGAAGACCGGAACCCACAGTGGCTGTCTGAAAACATCCATTTGAACAAGTGGCAGCTCCATGGAGTGTTGATACAAGCTTGGGGACCTGGGGGCTTTTTTTTTTTCTCTGACGATGATGAGAAGTGTCATGTGAGAAGAAATATATCAGAATTATCCCAGCATGCTAGAGTATGGATACCTGACCCGCCAAGTAAAAGAGGGGAGGCCATGGAGACAGGCTATGGGGGAATAAACATACATCAATAAATAAATGCCAGGAAGAGTCGTTCCTCCAGTACAACAGGAGGCAGTGCTCCTCTGGTCTTGGCTCCAGTTTGGACATCCACTAGGCTTCTTGGGACTTGTAGATTGGGAAAGCAGCCCTGTTGGAGTCCTTGGGGGCTGCCACTGGGAGAAGACCCCCATATTGTATGGCAGTCCCACCTGACCCGGAAGCGCTTCCTGAGTGCACCGTTCTGGCACCAGTAGTACTTACCCTTAATAAATCCTACGCTGAAATCCTCCCAAGATTATAACGTTCCCTACTCGTTGTTACACTGCGGGGGATCCCCATGTCTCTCACACATTAAAATTCAAGCTCTGCATTGTATTTTGATATTTATGAATGCCAAAACTAGCTTTCTTAAATGCTAATTGGGTAACTACTTGATTCATGTACCAGTATTTTAATTCTGCTCTTACTGCTGGCTGTTAATACATTTTATACTCTACTAGCTGTGCTACCCGTCAAGATGGATGAAAATCTGAGTAAGTAACAAAGACTTCAGTGTTGACGTTTGCAGTGCGCCATGCAACGTGTACGTCTCTGTTATGTGCCACTTGGTATAGGATTCGTAAAAGCAGTGCTAATGCTTGTGATGCACCATAGCAGGCAGACAGACAGTAATCCATTTGTTAAGGTGGCTCACAGCGAAAGGCACAACTTTGTTGTTTTTAGAATTTGCTTGAATATTCCGGTTGATTTTGCGACCTCTCGTCGCTCTAAGAATCACAGTTCACTTGCAGGAGCGATTTAGTCACGCTAATCCGAGACAGAGGCTGTGGGCCGAATGGAGTGGGGTGCTGGGCAGGACCCTCCTCGCCGTCCTGTTTCACTACAACATTGGCGGAGCCGCGGAGGACGGCTAGTGACTTTTGGTCACATCTGAACTACAGTATAATGAAGTAATCACAAGGGACAAAAAAATTAAATATGGAAGCTTGAACAATTAAAACGTTCACAAGATCAAATACAAGATTGACAGCCCTCAAGTTGCATACTCCATACACACTAATATTTCTTCAGTTAATTGAAAGTAACAGAAGGGCCCGTCTGCGTTCCACTTATTGTCCATTTACATATGGAGACTTTTTATATCTCCATCCCTATAGAGGAAGAATGAGAACAGGCGTAATACTTACTCTTTGAGAAAGAGTTGCGTCTCCTCCCGGGTCAGGAAGACCTTTGAGCCTCGGGTCGTTGTGGTGACTAACTGCATTTCCTGGGCACAGTCACTTAAAGGCATGGCTTCTCCCCTGGTAAGATAATTGGCACCCAAAGCAAATTAAAAAAACTTAAAAGTAAAAAGTGTATGCTTGGCACCAAAATGCACACGTGTACTTGGCAACCCGTTAGAAATGGCAAATTGCCCCTGGGTTTGACTGGACCGGGCTTATTCTGTGTCAGGGGGGCTGCAGCTCACCTCACACCCCTTGTAAAAAGAAGGTGCCCCCCAGCTCAGACATCCTATAATAGCTCCGCTCCTAGAGGGCCACAGTGGCCGCAGGTTTTTATTTAAATTGAGTTTCTTAATCCAAAGCCAACTATTGCTGCTGAAGCAATCAATGCTCAAGTAACATCTTTACAATTTATATCACGGAACGTGCTTGATAAGATTCCCTATTCTTAATGTCACCTGAATATTTCCACTCACTGTCTTTAGTTAATTCTCGTTTTCTTAAGCAGCTTAACAATAAGATAGAAATGACAAAGCAGCTCACCCCCTAACGTGGTCCCATTTACATGCGAGTGTGTTCATCTCAAAGTGTCTTCTTTTAATCAGATATTTGTGCAGAAAATGAAAAAGTGAAGAACTTAGAATTTAAAATCTGCCCAAGGCCACGTTTATATCAGGGGTGTCCAAATACGGTTTTGGTGGGCCGCAGTGGCTGCAGGTTTTCATTCTAACCCTTTTCCTAATCAGGGAGCAGTTTTTATGGTTAACTCCGTTTCCCCTTCATTTTAATAGCCCTGTTTTTAAGGATTCAGTCCTCTGATTTGATTCATTTCTTCCTTAAATGGCAGCCAAACAGAAATGAGATGTGAAACGAGCTGACAGATGACCAGCTGAATTGTGACGTCAAACTCCAGCCAATTTCACTCCAACCACGTTCTTAATGAGCAGCCAGTTCTTGCTGTTAATTAAAACCGTTATTGAATATCAGGACTTGTCACTGCTCTCGTTCTGCCACAGCAGTCTGTCGATTCTCTGTTTTTTAAGACCACCGTCAAGATGTTTTGGTGACCTGAGCAGACCATCACGACCGAGACCTTCACCTTTCTTTATTTTCAGGTTAGCTGGTGGTCACGTGGTGGTTTGTTTTGTGTCTCATTATTGTTTGGCTGCTCATTAAGGCAAAAGAAACAACTAAGGGGGTCTGAGTCACGTCAATTAAAACTAAAGGCAGAACAAGTGAATCAGCGGCACAAACAGCTCACTAATTAAGAAGATGGTTAGAATGAAAACCTGCAGCCACTGTGGCCCACCAGGACCGGAATTGGACACCCAGATTTAGATACTGCTGCAAAAGCAAAATTGACAATATAAGAATGACATGAAAATGAATAATGAAAGCCATAGAATTAAACAACAAGTTCCATTAATTAGCATAGAATTACGTAAAACAAAAACATGAAATCACTGCGGCCCCCCCAGGACCCCTGCCCTATGATTTTTTTCTTTTTTTTAGTAGCCAATCATCTTGGGTAGTCTATGCAGTTTACAAACATTTAAATGAATGTGTTAACCACTAGCTACTGCCATATTTCAAGACCACTGAGCACCACCGTGACTGCAGGATTATAAGCACTCATTGGATCTTATAAATCTGAAAGAAAACAAACCAAAACATGGAAGAGAGTGTTTGGTTCAAGCCAAGTAAATTAAAAAGCTGAAATTAACCACACTGTTAGCTTAAAAAGTGAATGTGCTCCTGGTACTTTGTGGACAATTCATGTCGTCCTCTTAAGGATCGGAGAGTACACTTTGCAGAATTATTATTATTATTATCCTCTACTGAATTGTGTTTGAAGTCATCAGTCGTTTTCAGTTGCTTCATAATTCCCGCTGTCTCATTTCCCTGCTTCAGCTCTGCAGACACAGCATCTGACATCGGTCTGATGGACTGAGTGGTCATTTGTGAAAATACTTATCTTATTAATCTCGCTCAAAGTACATTTTTGTTTTTTTTAAAAAAAACTTCAATTTGCCTGGTCAAGGCTGTGTCTAGCAAACCACCTTCCTGGAACTCAGTGATAAAACTGTCCACTATGGCCACAACATCTCAGATGCTGGGTGAGGTCGGTGCATAGAGGTTACGTCTGGTCAGGAGGGCACTGGGGTGGCTCACCAGGATTCTCCAGATCATTTCACATGTACTCGGTCGAGCAGATATTCTTTACCTTTCAGAAAGGTCGCTGCTCTCCCTGCTGCCTGCCGATTGGCTGTCTGTCCCGGATTTGCTGCTTCCATGCAAAGATGCCCTGCCAAGGTCCCCATTCTCCTGAGAGGAATTCTGGGAACTGTGTCCACTGTCGTTCTCCTCCCAGCCACCACCAGCCTGGCCTGGTAACCTGTGAACTACAATCAGATAAACCAAGCTGGTCATTCTTCTAACAGGCAACTGGACGCTTCATAAAGACAGACAATTAATGGAACTTCGTAAATCTATTTATATGTTACTGAACCCAATTAATCCAGCTTTGGGTTATGGGGCTGGGGCTTATCCTGGCAACATTAACTGAAAGGAAAATGCTGCAACCAATAATACTGGATAAGAGATTTTTTGCTTTCTGAACACTTTTGGGTGTATCTTGCAGATTTTAGACTATTGATCACAAAAATCATGCACCATTTTATTGCAACAGCTATTACTGTGGTTTGGTCTCATATTATAAAGTACTAGTCATTAAGCCCGTTACAATAACGGGCGCTAGAACAGTAGTGCATAAACATTAGTAGGGACAGTCTATATTAAATGGCAAGGGACTTTGACATTTTCAGCATTGTTGGTCGTATTTTTCTTTCTTTCAGCCTTTTTGCTGATGTTTACTTGCTGAGCTGACCGTTCTTCGTGGGCTGCCGCCGTGTATTGTGTGTCTTTAATTTTCTGTGACAGTAATACTTGCTTGTACGTCCGTAATATACCTTTAATTTTCTCTGGTGGTAATACAGGCGTGCGCGGCGGTAATATGCCTGTAACTTTCTCTGACAGTAATATCGCGCATCGTACCGTGCCCCGCGCATGCGCACTTCACCAGAAGACACACAC
Source organism: Erpetoichthys calabaricus (assembly GCF_900747795.2). Taxonomy (NCBI): domain Eukaryota; kingdom Metazoa; phylum Chordata; class Cladistia; order Polypteriformes; family Polypteridae; genus Erpetoichthys; species Erpetoichthys calabaricus. The sequence continues at coordinate 12,193,871 of NC_041407.2, forward strand.
ACACGGACACCTGGACGCACACAGGGATTTTGTTAAAGAGGATTCATATGCACTACAACAACTTCAACTCAACACCTCTGGTGGTCTAAAAGTAGTGGCTGCAGCTCAAATACACCAAGTAATGCGAATGGGACGGCTGTGCTGAAGCGTCTCGTTACTGCTCTGTAAGCGCGGCAGAAAAACCACTTGTCTGTCCAACAACGATATTGTTGCTCCCTCTTCAAATAAAAACTTCCACCGATGAAAAATTTCATTAACGTGATGAACAATGAAGGTGAAGGATCTCGATCTTTGAGAGAGATGTCGCCACAAATAACCGATACCAAGTTTGAGGGAGGCGTTTTTGGTCATGCACAAATTGGACACGTCGTCGATGACCAGTGGTTTGAAGATTCAACGGTGGAACTGGAGGAAATCACATGGAAGGCACTCAAAGACGATGTTGAGAATTGTCCTGGCAACTACATAGCATCACACTAGGTTTAGTTTTAGGTTTATTTGTCATATATAGGTTAACACAGGGTCAACATACAATGAAATGTGTATGACGAGAAAAACAAGTCACTCAGCCTAGATCCAATAAAGCTTAAAAAAAGATTACAAGTTAAAAATAGATAAGTCATATAAAATAAAATGTGTATGTTTTAAAAGCTAACTGCTTAACCTCCTTAACGTTACATTTTTTCCCTCAAAAACAAAAAAATAAATGTTTTATTAAATCATATCTTTCAACTGTAAAATGTTAAAAACACTAAAAGTACAAATTCAGAAATGGAGAAAGTATAATTATACAAATACTAATGATGAATAATAATAATAATAATAATATGAACAGCACATGTGCAAGTGACACAAGTGTCACTTTCGAATTCCCAGAATCATTTTCAGTTTCACTGACCATTTCAATTTGATTTCGTCATCACTGCTGAGGAGAGGCGTTTCTTACGAGATGTCATTATGAGGCTAGGAGAAGGCGTGTCTACACCGTTGCCCAGGTAATGCTCGGGCCTGACACTGTCATGCCTTTACCGCACTAACGCTGTTGGCACTTTTACAGCCCGAGTAATCCTCGCGTCTTACAGGAGTCGTGTCTCTACCGTTGTTGGAGTGGCGCTCGGGACCAACGCGTTTAGCACCGTTTTACAGCCTGAATGATGCTCGGGTGTAATGCTAAGGAGGTTAAAGCATACAAAACCAAGAAATACAACATGATGCTAAAGATCAATTTTCAGCATTCATGCTTGGTCTTCTTCCCCGCTAATCTTGGTGCGGTCGGTGATGCACACGGCGAAAAGGTTCCAACAGGCCATTGCAACGATGGAAAAGCAGGATCAGGGACAAGTGAAATCCATCGATGCGGACAGACTATTGTATGGACACTGAAACGAGACGCATCGGATGCGGAGTACAACTGAAAACATTTTTAGCTCATTTGAATTAGTGCAATGTGTCGGCATTATTAAACGATTAAACACACTAAATTCAATAAAAGCTAAACTTCAGGTTTCTCCAAATTCCTTCATGATACATTCAATTTGAAATTATATTTGCGTTCAGATTAAAGTTGTCTATCGTAATCACGAAAAGGAAGCAAAACCTTTGAGGTCGAAGTGGTCTTGTAAAGTGCTTGGAATTTTATCAGTCTGTCACCATTTTAGACATTTCTAGCACCTTCTGTGAAATCCTAGTGAAACAGAATACTTTAAAAAGTATTGAATGTGCTTTTATCTAATTGGTGGTCCTGGCACAAATAACTTATTAGGAAAGCACTGGAAACAATAGGCACATTCTGGCAGCCCGACAACCGAAGACAGCCACGTTAGAAGTCCATCTGCTCAGCTTCACTTCACTTCACTTCACTTTCTGGTTCTGGCACGTTCTCCTTTACTGGGTAAAGAAACGGAGCGTCATTGTGACCAGCCCTCTTCCAATGGTCTTGTTTCAACTAGTTTGACAGGAGAGTGATCGGATCAACACTAAAAGAAAACAAGGTAAGCTTATTTGGTTTTCTAGGACTGTATCTTCTTTTTGTTGGGAAGGGTTAGGGTTTCAATTCAAAAATCTGCACTGTGGTGAATGACTAGTGGTCTGCTGCAAACCTGCACCACCTGGCTCGAAACTGATCTTCTCGGAGCTTGAGCCAACAGAGACCACCTTTCGTCAGCTTTGCAGAGACCGACTCTGAACACTGCAAGCCAAGCAAGCTCTTCCTGGTGATGTCAACTGAACGCTCTCTCTTTTGGCCCCCCATTTTTACTGTGCAATGTCGCCACTGCAAATGTTATCTTGACAAACACATGCAGTAACACAAAGAGAGTGAGAATACCTCTTCACAGTAATGCAGATCAGCACTTACCAAACTTTTTCTAAGAGTTTGCCTCACCTTTCTCAAAGTGAAACGGCGGAGGAGCATTTTCAGGAAGAGCTGTGGCCTTCCGGACATTAGGTGGTGCCATCACCGGCTGATAGCTGTTGTCATATTGAATGATGGTGGGTTCTTCAGGAGGAGGGAGGACTGCAACTGCCACGACTTCGGCTGCTTTCTGAATCCTGTTCAGGAAGGAAGCGCCCGCAGAGCCTGTAGTAAGAGAGAGTCAATTCAAGAAGGACAGACACACAGGAAGCAGGAGTGAGAGTGACACGAGCACAAGCAAGCACAGAAGAATTGTTAGAATAGGAAAAGAGGTATATAAAAAAGGACAGCGACAATGAGATACAGCGCATCACTTTTTCCACATTTTGTTATGTTACAGCCTTATTCCAAAATGGATTAAATTCATTTTTTTCCTCAGAATTCTACACACAACACCCCATAATGACAACGTGAAAAAAGTTTACTTGAGGTTTTTGCAAATTTATTAAAAATAAAAAAACTGAGAAATCCCATGTACATAAGTATTCACAGCCTTTGCTCAATACTTTGTCGATGCACCTTTGGCAGCAATTACAACCTCAAGTCTTGTTGAATATGATGCCACAAGCTTGGCACACCTATCCTTGGCCAGTTTCGCCCATTCCTCTTTGCAGCACCTCTCAAGCTCCATCAGGTTGGATGGGAAGCGTCGCTGCACAGCCATTTTAAGATCTCTCCAGAGATGTTCAATCAGATTCAAGTCTGGGCTCTGGCTGAGCCACTCAAGGACATTCACAGAGTTGTCCTGAAGCCACTCCTTTGATATCTTGGCTGTGTGCTTAGGGTCGTTGTCCTGCTGAAAGATGAACCGTCAACCCCAGTCTGAGGTCAAGAGCGCTCTGGAGCAGGTTTTCATCCAGGATGTCTCTGTACATTGCTGCAGTCATCTTTCCCTTTATCCTGACTAGTCTCCCAGTTCCTGCCACTGAAAAACATCCCCACAGCATGATGCTGCCACCACCATGCTTCACTGTAGGGATGGCATTGGCCTGGTGATGAGCAGTGCCTGGTTGGGGTGTTGTGTGTAGAATCCTGAGGAAAAAAATGAATTGAATCCATTTTGGAATAAGGCTGTAACATAACAAAATGTGGAAAAAGTGATGCGCTGTGAATACTTTCCAGATGCACTGTACAATTAGAAAGAGGCCAGAGCCAAGGCAAAGTATAATGGGGCTGTCCCCTTGGCTCCAAAATGCCATTTGCTCACTTCTTAGCAGTAGTGGTGGTTGTCGTCCAATACACACCAGTACATTTTACTTCAAAAATTCTGACAGTGTTGTTTGCCTTTCATTAAAAACTCGAACCTCAGTGTTAAAGGATAAGCAGTATTTTCAAGTCAAAGTTGCTTCTTCACAATCCTGGTCTATATTAAATTTGCCAAAAAAAACTGTGTTCTAAAGTGACGCATTTTTATAAAAAAAAAATACTGTGCTTGAAGATAACAATTGGGCTCTAAGGACTCCAGAGAGAAAACGTCTTAAAACTCAAGTGCATAAACTACGTACAATGAAGCTCCTATGTGCTCTTGTCACTACGCTCTCAGTCGGTGTGTAGCCCGCTCTTTGGCCTTTGGAGAACAACCTATACAGATTGTAATGGGGGGAGTTGGGGGTTTGTGCCATCATAACCACACACACACCCCCCCAGCCACTACAAACATCTTCTTCCCTTAAGAAATAAGGCAGAGAATCAGTAATATAATGATACCACAAAGATACCATATAAAATATAGGAAGTCACATTTATCTTAAATCAAAATTTTTGCTGCTTCAAAGTGGGCGTATTTTGGATAATTTTAAGGCCGTTTCCATCACGTATGGATGCTTGGTTCCATTCAGCCCCATTGTATGCTGCAAGAACAGGCAATGCATTTTAAAAACTTTATACACAAAAAGGCTTCACTTTAGGACACAAGTATTTGTGGCAAATTAATATATAAAATGACTGTGAAGAAATAAAGTTGACTTGAAATAACGCTGACGGTATCTTTAACTAAGAAATATACTCACTTGGATATACACGTGTGCTGCGTTTCTTTCAATCAGCCTTACAGAATGATAACTGGATTATCTCAGTGTCAGTGCAGAGAGACGCGTAAGAAAACCTCATTAAAACTTGGGGTGGCACTCACTGTTCGTTAGTGGAGTAAATCAATATAATCATGTCAGTAATACTACAGCAGCCCGCTCACTACCTGCTTGAATGACGTCCTAGCATTCTCTGCGGTCATATTATTATGTGTGTGTTTTTGCGTATTTCATAGTTTTTCCTCATCAGCATTCCATTTGTAGGTTTTCTTTTTAAACTTAGTTTGACACTGGAGGTGTCATGTGACTGCACTCACTCTGTCGTCGTTGTGGAAGTAACAGTATAATAAACCCAACGGTCACTTCATGTACGAGCGTATGATCCCTCAGTGGGTAACACTTACTGTCAGGACTTCCTTAGCACAGTTACTTTCTACAGTCCAGTAGGCTCTCGCCCAAGGCTGGTTTCTCTGGTTTTGACTTTTGCTTTGCTCTTGACTCATGATTCGTGCCTAACCCTTTTGTTGTGGATTCTTACATTTCCTGACAACATGAACACATGCAGCCAGCCATGCCTTGTGTCACCAGTCCGGGTTGGTGACGGTGGTGTAATTATGTGGGGAATGTTTTCATGGCACACTTTGGGCCTGATAATACCAATCAATCATCACTTTAATGCCATGGCGTATTTGGGTATTGTTGACCACAACGTACCTACCGTCTAATAGCTAATTCCAGCATGGTAATGTACCATGTCACAAAGCAAAAATTAGTCTCATGCTGGTTTCATGAACATGACAAGGAGTTCAGTGTTCTTCAGTGGCCTTCCCAGTCATCGGATCTCAAACCAAAAGAACACTATTAGGAATTGGCAGAATGGGAGATTGGCAGCATGAATGAGCAGAAATTACGTGATGCAATCATGTCAACATGGAGCTGAATCTCAAAGGAATGTGTGCAACAACTTGTGGTATCCATACCATGAAGAACAGAAGCTGTTTTGAGAGCAGAAAGGCCCAGTAGTCCAGGATTGCTCCTAATAATTTGTTCAGTGAGTGTATATTTATACACTCATTTTAAAAAAGGCAATGCTGACATGGCAATGCTTGCTAGGACACAAAAACTGACTATTCACCTGGACGAATAATAAATAAATCCAAAAATATTTTGTTTTAAGCCTGCTGGATCACAGATGTTACAGCAGTGGATGTCAAGTACAAAAGCTCTAACCAAAATGAAGGTTCAAAACACAGTAGGAGGTTTAACCAGAACATCTCTTAAACCATGAATGAAATATTGTGACATGTTAGCTTTTACCCAAAGAGACCACCTTTATAGACTGAATGGTGTCCTGTTGTGTCACTCGCCATCTATGCCAGGGGTGTCCATCTCCAATCCTGGTGGGCTACGGTGGCTGCAGGTTTTCATTCTAACCCTGTTCCTAATCGGTGACCAGTTTTCACTTCTAATTAACTTCTTTTCCCCTTCATTTTAATAGTCGTGTTTTTAAGGATTCAGTCCTCTGAATTGAATCTTTTCTTCATGAAATGGCAGCCATACAGAAACCAGATATAAAGTGAGCTAACAGAAGGCCAGCCACATTGGGGTCTCAAATTCCAACTAATTTCACTCTAACCCGTTTCTTAATGAGAAGCCGACTCTTGCCGTCAATTAAACCCATTAGTTTAATTCCATAGCCTGTTGTTGCTCTCATTCTGCCACAGCAGACACTTCCAAAACTGTCGATTTTCTGTTTTTTCTAAGAACACCCTCAAAATGTTTTGGTGACCTGAACAGATCAGCCTTACGGAGATCTTCTATGGAGATTGGACACCCCTGGTCTATTCAAAGCCCTTTAGCTGCTGTTGCGCAGTTTTAAAAAGAGTTCTGCTTGAGGCATATTAAGTATTTGTCTGGTTGTCCAGATAAAAAGACTGACATTTCAATCCCTAACACAGGTTCACAACAAGACCCTGAGTGAATGTTAAATGTGAGCCGGTTACGTGGATGGAACTGGCAACCTTGTACTTTTTGTAATAGGTTAAAATAGATCCACAGAATGAAAAGAATACGCAAACCAAGGCAGACTGACAAACCCAAGTGACCAACCTTTGCTCATCTCGGCACTGTAACCAAAGCCCTGCATTCCAGAGTTGAGTCCAGAGGAAGAGCCCATCCCTAACAACAGAAAAACAAAAAGGGGACACAAATACACAATGAGGGCCATTTTAGAACACAACTCGCAGATCACAAGATGCCAGTTACAGATGAAGATGATGTACCTGCTTGTGAAGATACTCTGCATGTAGGAAGGGACGATACAGGTAAAAGTGCGTCACAGAACAAGGCACTGGCCAGTTCCTGGAAGACAGCGACTCACAAGTCAGTACAGTAAGTTCTCCATACGTGCAGTTCCATGCAAGAGCATTCAGTCCCATTTAAAGTCATCACTATAATATTGATTTCAAAAGATAAATATATATAGCCCCCAATATTATTTGCAGAAGAAAAAAATAAATAAAAACAACCACATACACAGACACACACACACAGACAACATCTCAGTCTGCAAATTTGCACTGTGGAGAACTGCTGCTGATCAGCTTGAATCTACAATATCTGGTTTAGAAGCCGACTCCTCACAGCATGAGCCAATAAAAGAACTGCCACACTTGGCGACGAGGATAGGATCTGCAGCGTGTGCAGGTGGAGTGTAGTGGCGGTGCTGCACAGGAAAGGTGAGGGCCAACAGAGAGAACTCGGCTAATGTCACCAGGAAATGTTCAGCTCACAGTGTTCAGAGATGGTCTCTCCACGACCGAGACTGAGAACAGTCCAATCACCTCACGCTGCGCCAAACAGTTGCAACTGACCTCGGGCAGTTCACCACAATGCAAAATCTTTGCACTGTGATGCTTCATGGTGCGAGTCCACGGCAGTACAAATTGCACAAATGGATGCGTTTTATGGGAATATGAGGACATACATTCTGTAGACAGAATACAACGCTCCACTGGCAGAAAGTAAGAGTGGCCACAACAAACAAACAAACCTAGAAAAATCACAAACAGAAGCAAAATATTTGAACATGGTAAAAGGTCAGCAGGACAACCACAGCCTCTAGCCGTCAGCACACAGAGCCCAGCGCAGTGTCTTTCGTTGCTTGTATTGTAGATTTGTAAACATTCCTTTGCAATGTGTTCTCAAAAATACTCACCATGCAGGAGTATCAATGGTTACATCATGGAGTAAGGGGTGTGACGAAGCCATGTGATTTTGGAATTCCACAATCAGAGAAAGTTTTTAGAGATGCACGCCTAAAGACAATTTGTTCCCCACCCTGTGGTGCCGAGGTGTCACCCATTGCATGGCTGCACTCAGGTCCTAATCTGGGATCCTGAGTTGATCTGTCATGAGGTGGGTGCAGCAATGTGCTCTATCAACATCTGCTCCTAACCTTGCTCTCTATTTCCTCCAAAGAAAGCTCTCCCATATGCGGTCTAGTCTGTATGCGCCATTCCATTCCCATGGTTTCTCTCATTGATGCCATGCTGACAATACACAACTATAGCTGTCGTTTCCTTCAGGGGACCACACAGTTTCAGCTAGAATTTCTGCATGCCTCACTGATATTGCCACCTGGATGAAGGAACACCATCTCCAGATCAACCTGGCAAAGACTGACGATCGCGTCAGCCTAGCTCGTCTGTCTAATCAGTGCCCCATTGGTGTTCAGCTTGGCTCATTATCACTAACACCTGCCAAGATGGAACACAACCATAGGGTGGTGTCTGATGATCAGCTGTCATTCCAGTAACAGCACATATTAAGTTCAAATCCTTGATGCTTCCCTACAAAGTAGTCAGTGGGTCTACACCTATATACGTGAAGACACTTACCAGTTCCTTTGCTCCTTCTTGACCACTCACGTCTGCCATTGAAAGGCGTTTGGTGATGCCAACTTTGCGTGTCATCAAATCTCAGTGCAGACTCTCTTCATGTGTAGCTCCTGAATGGTGGAATGAGCTCCCCTCTTCTATTCAAAACTCTAACACCTTCAATGTGTTTAAAAACATTTGAAGAATCTCTTGTTCGGTGAATTTCTGTCTAAGTGATATTAGCTGTTTAATTTTGTAAGTCTGGGAACTGTAACTGTAACTAGCTTATATTTTGTTTTGCACTCTTCACTTTTGGTGACCAATGTTGTAACCTTGTCCTGTAACACTTGTTCTCAAACAGTCCCCAGACTGGGGTTTACTTGATTATGTTCCTTTTTTTTGGATAAAACAGTCTGCTAAGCAAAAAAAAAAAAAGTACCCATGTCTATTCAGCCCAACTGACCTGTGCTGTTGACCGCACTCTCTGGTACAAGGCACTGCCGTGGATTGGATCTGGAGGACCACTGAACACTAAAGGAGAACAAAGGGAGAGTTCAGTTAAGGTCTACAGTGAAGACAGAAATGACAAGTGCCAGGTACAAAGCAGTACGCCAAAGTTGACCTTCAGGAAGCTGCAAACGGATTAAATGAAGTCTACTGAAAAAGCCAATAAAAGTGAAAAAGGTAGAGTCTACTTTTAAACCAGTGTGCAGATTCATCCTGGACAGATCTACAGGATACAAATAAAAACAGAGCCCTGCAACTGTTACATCCAGCAGACATGCAGTGCATTAAAGTTAAATGAAGCTTCTCTTTTCAAAAAGACAGGTAGGTTAGCCTCCTATTATTTAATATGTGGGGCGAGTGACCACAAAGCTGGTCCAAAACCTTTGTGCATGACCCTAAACCACTTACCAAGCCCACCAGTGCCTAGCCCAAACACAAACGCTAAATGTTATTTGTAATGTGTTTTGGATGCATCATCACATTCGGGCTGAGTGACTACCCAGAGCCCACTTACACATTTAATGGAGGGTCCAAGAGTCAACTGCTTTTCAATAAAGTGTGTTGGGTGCTACAGATCATACTCCAAGAATACATTTGTGATACTGCCTTGCAGCTCCACATTTAGGGCCTTTTTGTTTTGGGGACCTCTTTCCAGCCACTGAATAAGTCGACGTTTAATTTTTACCAATTAAATGAAAGCAGGTATTGTTGCCCAATGGCTAAGCGGTTTGCCCTGTGAAACACAAGACTGCCAGTAAACATCTCACAAATGACTCTCAGGGCATCAAATGTCAAAGCACGGATTGTAAGCATGTAGAAGAAATGCGATTTATAAGTCACTTTACATAAAAGTGTCAGTTAATAAGTGAATTCAAAATGAACGATTATGAATGAAACAGAACTATTACCACCATTTCCATTATGTCAAAATAAAAAAATGTCACTTATAATATGAAATGCTCGGTTTGTTTTACACTCTAATTTTCAAAATGTCCAATTTATAGAAGCGCCGATGTGTTTTTAAATTTTATAAACGACAAGGAAACATTACATTGCTATTACCTTTTTACATGGGTGCGAGGGAGTGGAATGAGACTTGTAAGTCAGAGATCCAGTGATGCAAATTCTTTTAATAGAGTGAGCGGAGGGAGCAAGTTATTACACAACACAAATACTCCCACTTCTGCAACCCCCCGAACCCCCCAGCCGCCACTATTGTTTCTCTTGCCATCATCTCCGCCTGTATGCTTCGATATCAGACACTCTCCTGGGGCCTCATGTATAAACGGTGCATACGCACAGAAATGTTGCGTACGAACCTTTCCACGCTCAAATCGCGATGTATAAAACCTAAACTTGGCATAAAGCCACGCACATTTCCACGGTAACTCATACCTTGGCGTACGCAACTTCTCCGCTCGGTTTTGCAGATTGGCGGCACCCAGCGTCAAAGCAGTGCTACTGTTCCTGTGTGGTTACCCTTTCTTAGATCCACATCCACGGCGGCGGCTTTATCAAATACACTGAAATTAACCGCATATCGTTCATAAATTTAATGCATCTGATTGTAATTAACCTGTAACAATATAATGGTCCACAGAATGGTCAAACTACTGTTCCTGTGTGCTCATCCTTTCTTTCTTAGCTCCACATTCCTGACGCGGCTTTATAAATACACTGAAATTAACTGCATATTGTTTATTAGTGTAATGCATCTGATTGTAATTAACCTGTAGCAATATAATGGGCCAGGGAATAGCCATAGTATTCCAAATACCATAACTGCTTTAGCGTTGTTACGCTCACTGCATCTTGTTCTTCTTTTTGCTGCTCCCGTTAAGGGTTGCCACTGCGGATAATCTTTTTCCATATTACTCTCACTGCAACACTCGGAGTATTTATATCACTGTATCTGAGTGTGAATCACAGCAGCAGATGATCGGAAAGAGAATTATCGGTATACAGTTTCAAGTACACACTACCTCAACCACGGCAAAAAGCGTCAAAGCCTTTCCTGTACGGACCTCGCGTTTCAGAAACAGTTTCATCCCAAGAACTATAAACGCACTCAATCAGTCCATCAAGTGCTCCTTGTAGAACTGTTTGTACTTATAATACAATCACCTCACTGTAAACTTACACTACAGTTATAATATTACACAACCTGCGCTATTTTATAAAGCGCGTATGATGACAATTTCATTTTTAAGATGAAATGCAGCAAAATATGTTGCTTATATTATACAGATAAAATTTTAACTTCATTTAAATAATCTGTATTGTTAATAATTAAACATGTGAGGACACGGTGCCGCAGCGTATAGCTAGTTCAAGGATAGCTCCTGCCTTGCGCTGTATTCTTGCTGGTGCTGAAGCGACACTGGAAGGATAGACGAATAGAATAATTAAACATGTACTACGAAGATATTTCAATGTTTCTTAAAAGTTTTGAAGAATCGGCGTTCTAAGTTTACAAATGGCTTAACGTCTATTACAGAGCTGATTGTGTGGCGATTGGAGAAAGAAAAGTATGGACAGGAATTGGAGGTTAGTACGTTTGAAAGAGACAGTACTTCTGTAATAAATTATTTCATCGAAGGTCGCACATGGCGCAGCAAGCCTCTTGCGTGAGATATGAACAATCACTGCGCCACCGTGTTCCCATGTTTAATAACATGCTTTCATTCCTATCATCATGAAAATGATATCACGTATACATCTCAGTATTTTAATTATTCAGAGAGCTGTAATATCACGAATGTAATGGATTCTGTGTCCTGTCGGAGAAAGAGAAAGAACGGAAGCACGTAGTGATTCACACACATAAAGCACATAGAAGATCAAATACAGAACAAAGCATTTAATGTGCTACTTGAGAAACTAGTAAAATAAACGATTTTAAGATGAAGTTTATAATGTTCTACTTTAATGGCAAAATAAACTACGTGATTAAAGTGGAAATTTCGAGATTAAAGTTGACATTTCGTGCTTTTTTCCCACTGTGTGCCTATGTTTTTTGTTTGTACCCTAATACGCTTTCATATGACACTCAGACGGTGGGCTACGACTTGCCTTTTCACGGCGACTTTGATATGTGATTTCTTTTTCATTTCGGGCACTGTGCGACTTTGTGAATTTGATCTTTCGAGTTTCTCCGACACTCTGTCACTCGATCAGCTTCCTTTTGTTGATTATACCACTGTTTAAACCAACAAATAGTACGTTTTTCCTTTGCCTCCACTTGGTATTCGCTGAAATTCTTATATTTTCCCCTGTGCTTTTTCCCCATTGTCTTTTCACAGAAGGCTATTTATATTGATTTGCATATTCAAAGAGGCGTAATTCTGGGAGGAGTTGGGGCGGGACAGAAGGCGCGTGCACGTGCGTTACTTTTCACGCTGATCGGGATTTATGTAGTGGAAGAACGTGAAAGTATGCGTGCGCACAGATTCCTGCATCTGGATTTTTCTGTGCGTACGCACAATCCCGCTTTTGTGCTTACGCCATGTTATAGTGTGAGTTCTACGCACGGCGTTATACATGAGGCCCCTGGTCAATCTCTGGTAATCCCCAGTGCCCCCTTTCTTAATCTGCCTCCACATAATGGCACTCTTGTGTTATTTACAATAAATCCTCCATACAGTGCGGTCTCCTCCACATGCCCATTGCCTTTTATTTGTCTACACAGCGTTCAGCATTATCAGCTTAAATAACTGCATGTTTCATCATTTTGTCTATTTTTCTCTCCAGCCTTACTGTCTGATGTTGAGCTGTGTTATTTTCTTTTATATTTGTGATACATTATATGGGCAAAACTTTGTTGACCCCTGACCATCACACTGATCTATATAAGCTGGTTGGACGTGTCATTCCAAATCCCAGAGCATTAATATAGAGTTATCCCCCCTTTGCGACTACAATTACCTCCACTCTTCTTTCCACAAGAAATAAAAATTTGGGATTGTGGGAATTTGTGCCCATTCAGCAAAAGGAGCATTTGCAAGGTCAGGTATGGATACTGGGTGAGAAGACACTCCTTGCATTTGGTATTCCAATTCATCCCAAAGGTGCTCTATAGGGTTGAGGTGCATCCCACATCATTTCCTCCATCTCTATATGGACCTGGTTTTGTGCACAGAGACCCAGTCATACTAGAGTAGAAAAAGGACCTTCGTCAAAGTGTTGGCCACAAAGCTGGAAATGCACAATTGCCTAAAATGTGTTTATATGCTGTAGCATTAATAGTACCCTTCACTGGAACCAAGGGGCCTAGGCAGTACCCTGCCGTTTATCGCTCCTCCACCAAACTTTACAGTAGGCACCATGCAGTGTGGAAGGCAGCGTTCTCTTGGCATCTGCCAAACCCAGATTCATCCATCGCACTGCTCCAGAGTCCAATGGTGAAATATTTTACACCACTCCGGCGGACGCCTGGTATTGCGCATAGTGATCTTAGACTTGCATAAATCTGCTAGGCCAGGGGTTCTCAATGGTGGTCCTGGGGGCCTACTGTGGCTTTAGGTTTTTGTTCCAACCAGATTTCTAATCAGTGACAACATCTGATAACACTGAGCTCAATTAATTAGCAGACATTTTTTTTCTCTTTTCACTTATTCTTCATTAAGAAAGCACCACAGCAAGTTTTACCTTTATAAGACATTTAGGAATATTTCTGCTTTTGCTAGAGATTTAAATGCTTAACAACCTTTTGTTGATTTCATTCTATTTTGCCCTTTCTCTGTGTGCAGTTTGCTTCCTTCATTGTATCCTAATAATGACAACCAGCGGAGCAGACAGCCAGGCAAACAAAAAGGCTGTAACTACTTCAGCGTTAGACCCAGTAATTAGAAAATAATGAATTAATTAAACAATTAGAACACTCTGCAAAAAACAGAATGAAAATCAAGATGAAAATATTGTTAAAAAGAAAACAAAATACATTATTCCAATATAACTGCTTGGCACATTTTAATATACCAAACTTAGTTTTCTAATTTCTACATTTTTCCCAAAACACAGAATTTGACAAATAACAGTTCACTTAATTAGCCCAAGACTCCAATTAAAAATAGAAGCTGGTTGGAACAAAAACCTGCAGCCACAGTGGGCCCCCAGGACCGACATTGAGAACCCCTGTGCTAGGCCATGGAAACTCATTTCATGATGCCCCCCGGAAACACACAGCTTTTGTATTGATGTTGCTTTCAGAACTTTTATGAGTAATGCAACCGAGGATAAGCGATTTTTACACGCTCTGCACTTCAGCATGTGGTAGTCCCACTCTGTGTGATCTACCACTTGGCGACAGAGCGGTTGTTCCTCGACAGCTTCACAATCATAGCACCTGCAGATGAAAGGGGTAGAACTAGTAGAGCAGAAATTACACGTACTGACTTGTGGCCAAGTTGGAATCCCAGTACAGTGCCACATTTAAAGTCACTGTACTCTTCAGCACAACCCATTCCACTGCCAACGGAGATTGTTAATGGGTGAATAAAATCAGCACATGTCCATGCAATCAAACAGCTGAACCTAATAATTCAGAGGAGTGTTCACATACTTTTGGCCATATGGTGTGCTATCTCATTATTGTAAGGTAATTAATACTCTCATTTGTATTAGTACCTGTATGTCACGCAGTATATATTGGTTTACTGCTACTTTTACCCATTAACATTTAGCTCTAAGGGTATTTCCCAAAGCATGTTAGCCTTTTCAAACCAACAGCCATCCAAGGTGGACACCGCGTGTTGAGCTTTTGAAAATTTCTTGTGGACTCTGAACTTACTGACATTGTTTCATGTTGGCTTTGTGAGCCCAGAGTGTCTACTGAATTTATTGTATCTATATATACATGTGTGGCGATCACAGATTTGTCTTTTTTATTAATTTGTAGATCCCAGTATATTCTATGAAAAAAAAGCATCTTATACTAAAAATATACATGAAAAAGAAATTTGAAAACTACTGGAGATCAAAAATGTATTAACCCATTTACTGAATCAAAGTTTTGAGTTGTGAGGACTCAGAGCACTGGGTGTAAGGCATTAAATATCCCTGGATATTTGGCAGGGCACACTCATTCTGGACTAAGCAGAGACAGGGAGAAAGAAAATAAAAACTGCACACAGTGAAAAGGCCACAATTCACCCTGAACTCCTGGAGTGGTGAGTCAGTAGAGTTAACCACCTGCCACCCATACCAGAAACCATTAAGTGTAAAATCAACGCACCCGTCACTTCCTGAATAAAGGTGGCATTCCGTCGAAGGTCAGACAGGAAGTGAGGAGCGCCATGAGAGCAGAGGTGCAAGAGGATCTTCAACACCTAAGACAGGAAAAAGAAACATAAGGCACCCTTTAAATATCGCTCTGTGATCACATGGCCTTACTGAATTGTTAAAAATTTTTTTTTTAATATTATACATTATATATTATAAAAAAATGATATAATTATTAGAATTTTTGTCCCCTCAATTAACTGAATGTCATACAAAATGTAAACACATTTTTATTAGCATGCAATGCGCAACAATGGTTGGTGACGGTCAAAAATAAAACTATTTGAATGTGTGAAAAAGAGTTCCTACTTTGGAAAATTTGTATTAATAACAACAAGTCAAGTTCAGTCTCGTCCCCCACAGACCTAACTAAGAGATGTGTCAACAAAATTATGGCAGTAATATCAACTCTAGTGCATCAAGATGGAATCCACAGAGTCTGTTCCAAGAAACCTATTAAGCACATTCCTAACCAGCCTCTCCAGTTCAGACGGACAAAGAAAATGTCTTCCAGTTCAAATGTATGGGAGAGGCCCTGCCTATATAAAATTACTGAACTCAAATACAGCATCAAACTAGAGGGCTGCTTCTCTCAGTTTATGTTCTGTGGAGACGTACATTACTGGAAACTACGGAGAGGAAAAGGGGACAAGACCATGATGGAGAAGTTAACTTCCATGAATACATGCTTAAAAAAAGGGTATAACAGTTCAAATATCTCAGATCAACAAAAACAGAGGGGGGAGAGCTAGATCCAGAAATAACCTGTAGACTGCAATCCACTGGAAAAACTGGAAAAAGGTATTGGAAGTGTTTTGTGCAAGAGTGAAGGGTAAAGAATATAAAAAACAGTGGTATATGGATCTGAAACCTGGGCAGTTAAAAAGACGCGCGAAAGGAAACTGGGTACTACAGACAGGAGGATGGCAAGATTGATGTGTGCAGTAACAAAGCCTGCTATGATCAGCAATGAGAGGATTAAAGTAGGGGAAATATCAAAGGTAATACAGGAAAGAAGGTTAAAATGGTATGGACATGTCATGAAATGAGAAGTAAACATTGTGAGGAGAACAGTCATGGATATGGAGGTGTTTGGGAAGAGGAGAAGAGGATGACCAAAGAGAGAGTAGAGGGACCTAAGGGAGAAAGGGACATCAGGTGTGGAAGTGTACAACAGATGAGAGGGAGGGAGGGAGGGAGGCTGGTCAAATATAGTGATCCCAGCATGAAAGTGGGAAAGGATGATGAAGAAGAAGAAGAAGATAGAGAGTAAAAAAACAACAAAATCTATAACCAAACTAATAAGGCCTGTCTTGTCAGCTACAATATTTCTTCACTGTGTTAATTATAGGGTTGAACAAAAGACTACTTACTTTATTTCGTAATTAGTCATTTAAAGTTCATTATTGGGTACCTGCAGATGAGGAATCAAAAACTTGTTTCTTGTAGGTATTCTTTGAATTTATTCATTCACCTATCCATGAATTCTTCAACCCACTTATCTAGTTCAGGATCAATGGGATCAGGCATCCATCCAAAAAAATACAATCAAATCTAGATATGGCATCTGTCTATTATAGGGAAACACTCACTTATATTGAGCATAACGGACAGTCACATATTTAGGATGTGGGAAGAAATCGAATAGATATGGAGAGATAAGCAAACTCCACGCTGGCAGCTTCTGGGCTAGAATTTGAACGCAGAACCCCGCAACTGTGATACAGCAGCCATACCCACTGGGACATAGAGCCACCCTCAGTTTAGACATCATGTAATAACTGAGACTCTCTCAAAAGAAAGGAAATTCACAGATAGAATATGGTGCAGGAGGTGTGACCAAACTACCAAGGTGAATGTAAACCATAATGTCTCAGTGTACCTCACAAAGTACGTATTTCTTCACTTCTCAGTACAGGAGATATATAGATATAGATATAGATATAGACATAGACATAGACATAGACATATAGATATAGATATAGATATATAGATATATAGATATATATATAGATATAGATATATATATATAGATATAGATATATATCTATATCTATATATATCTATATATATATAGATATATATCTATATCTATATCTATATATATATCTCTATATATATCTATATCTATATATAGATATATATATCTATATATATATATATATATAGATATATATATATATATATATATATATATATATATATATATATATATATATATATAGATATATAGATATATATATATATATATATATATATATAGATAGATATATATATATATATATGATATATATATATATAATATAAAATCTCTCTCTCTATTATATATATATATATATAAATATATAAACAATGGTTCTGTGCACTGGTAATATGAAAGTTGCTTTACAATTAAAAATGGTTTTCGAATTTCATGGAGAAAAAGAAAAATCACATTAAAAAATAAGTTTGAAAGTTCCCTCTAAAGCATTATAAAGGAACAAGAATGTGGTACCTTTGTTCGGTGAAACCAGATGCCACTATAAACTGAGCAAAGACTCAAACCCAGTTACCAAATGGCAATAGGAGAACACAGGAAAGATGTTTCCTAACTGGGCCAACACGACAGTAAATGTGTACTTTAAGCTTTACTAAAGAGTGAAATGTAGGATATATGTACATTTTTAAACTTCAGACTGATCTAATTGAATACAATAATTCTGAACCTTCATTTTCTGTCAAATTCAACATACCATCCAACTTGCATGTTTGCCTTCTCAATTTCTTAAAATTATAGGATGTCCCAATAGTTTCACATTTTTTCACCTATGCGCCTCATTCCAGAAGTCTTCACTAGCTGTAAAAGGGGATCTCACAGAACATGGACACAGAAGAGATGCATGCTCCTCCATAGTGCACTGTGGAGTCTGCAGCCATTGCCGTTTGTGCAGTCACTGTGAACAAGTCTGTGTAGAAAGCTCCTCAGACACTCACTATTG
Organism: Erpetoichthys calabaricus; assembly: GCF_900747795.2. Lineage (NCBI taxonomy): Eukaryota > Metazoa > Chordata > Cladistia > Polypteriformes > Polypteridae > Erpetoichthys > Erpetoichthys calabaricus. The sequence goes on from NC_041407.2 coordinate 12,211,953, forward strand.
CTTGGATTGATATCATAAACAGTAACTATTTTGTCTGTATAAATGAGCGTGTACCCAAACATGAAGAAAGCAGAAATTGGCCTTTATGTACACTGCAGTTTTCCTGTAGAATGAAACAAAAACTGTGAGGTATGCCAGTCGTACTAACCTTCAACTTCACATGGCAGGATTCACTCTGCAGACGCTCTAACAGATACTCCAGCAAACACTGGCTAGACCCCACTGACTCCTGGGAAAGCTCTGAAGTTCACAGTAGTTAAGGACAAAAAAGTGATGATCAGAAGATAAAAGATATCGACTTCAGCAAAAAAAGGAAATTATATATCAGTGATGCGTACACAGTTATTAAAGCTGCTTGTCATAATAGGTCCAGTTCAAAGTTGCAGGGGATAAGTGCAGCAGCACTAGAGGCAGGGTAGGAATAATCATACCATCAACTTTACAAAAAACAAAAAAATGGTATGTGCTCTAGAGATGCATGGAATTAATTACATTATAGTATTACTGTTATTTCTGAATCTCAGGAACCTCTTACAAGTGGAGAACACTCGACACAGAAATGACCAGGGATGAAATTTGAACCTCTGCTTTTTAGGTTGGTGTGAAAGACGTTTCAAATATTTAACACTTTTATATTATCACTTTAACTCAGGTTGTAAGTCAACTTCATTTTATCAACTCATCTCATGTTATGGCTCATTGGCTTACTTGAGTGACAAATGCAGGGTCCAAATTACAAGATGAAGGAGGTTTAGTTTTAAAATGAAAATTTGATAGGCGTTGTAAATGTCTTCTTGATAGATTCTCACCAAATGTGCTGCAAGAAACTGTTTGTTTTATTAAAAATAAACCTAATACATTACGATCTTGATAATTTAGCAAAAGTATTCCTTTTCATTATTTTTTTTTTTTTTACTTTACACTCTGTATGACATAAGAGTGTCTGGTGATTGCTATTATTTAATTTTTTAAAGATGAAATCACTAATCTATTGTAAAGACACTTTGGCTAAGTCCATATAATGAGGCTGGTTGTCTTGAGCTCACAAGCAGTGACTCCCCAGGTTAGACAGTTACCATGAACAGAGCTATACATGTGCAGTATAATGGAAGGTTAAAAACAAATTCAATTGTACATTCTGCAACTCTCCTATCCATTTCTGCTGTGGAAGAAACTCACTCATATTTTAATATGTAAAATGCAAGGCTAATACTAAATGTGCCAGAGAGCTGGATGAATCATGGCTATCTAATGAAAACACCATCAACAGACATTTGGATACGAAGCTTAAAAACAAGAGCATGCAAATAATAATAAGACTTTAAATAAGCAACACTCTCCAAACCCCACCTCATCAACTCCAGCCCCCCAAACTCCCACATCCACCTATCAGCCCCTCCTTACTTACTATATATTGTGTTAGATTCCTGTAAATGTAATCATTTTCCACAGATGATAATGATTCCTGGTAGGAATCAACAGCTTAGGAATAAAAAAAAAAAAACTGTTTCAAAATACGTATTATGAAATATGGAAACTGTAACACACACTTTTGCTTCCATATTTTATACACATACATATTATATTCAATGTTCCCTCTAAGGAGTAGCATATAGTGAGCAAAAAACATTGTTTATGAGCGACATTTTGTTTAAGCCAAAAATTTATGAGCACCAACTCCGACGGTCAGAGTGAGCGATCGTGCGATAAGTACGAGCGACGCCGTTGGAATGAGCGATCGTGCGGGAAGTATTAGCGACGCTCTGAATTCGTGTGAGCGATTGCTCACGCGCTCAGCTTAGAGGGAACATTGATTATATTATATATAATTTTATACATACAGTTAGGTCCATAAATATTTGGACAGAGACGACTTTTTTCTAATTTTGGTTCTGTACATTACCACAATGAATTTTAAATAAAACAACTCCGATGCAGTTGAAGTGCAGACTTTCAGCTTTAATTCAGTGGGGTGAACAAAACGATTGCATAAAAATGTGAGGCAACTAAAGCATTTTTTGAACACAATCCCTTCATTTCAGGGGCTCAAACGTAATTGGACAATTGACTCAAAGGCTATTTCATGGGCAGGTGTGGTCAAGTCCGTCGTTATGTCATTATCAATTAAGCATATAAAAGGCCTGGAGTTAATTTGAGGTGTGGTGCTTGCATGTGGAAGATTTTGCTGTGAACAGACAACATGTGGTCAAAGGAGCTCTCCATGCAGGTGAAAGAAGCCATCCTTAAGCTGTGAAAACAGAAAAAACCCATCCGAGAAATTGCTACAATATTACGAGTGGCAAAATCGACAGTTTGGTACATCCTGAGAAAGAAAGCAAGCACTGGTGAACTCAGCAATGCAAAAAGACCTGGACGTCCATGGAAGACAACAGTGGTGGATGATCGCAGAATCATTTCCATGGTGAAGAGAAACCCCTTCACAACAGCCAACCAAGTGAACAACACTCTCCAGGGGGTAGGCGGGCGTATCGATATCCAAGTCTACCATAAAGAGAACACTTGAAAGTAAATACAGAGGATGCATATATATACACACACTATATATATATATATATATATATATATATATATATATATATATATATATATTTATATATATATATATATATATATATATATATAGTGGTCAAACAGCAAAGACAGAGACCCATATTTACAGACATTGGAGTTTGCATAACAGTGCTGATTTAATACTTACATACCAGCAGACATTTACTCGGATTGGTTAAAAGACATGAGGTGTTCTCAGCAGAGAGCACAGCCAGCTTACACACCCAAATAAAAGTCTCATTTCACCATATTCTTGTTCTTCCAAAGCCTCTCAAGTTCAGGTCTTACCCTTTAATGGAATTTCTGTGTACAGGACGACTGTCAAGTCTTTACTGGGTACGTGAGATCGGCCAATTTCTTACTATACCACCTAGTACATCCTCTCTCTTTATCTAACCATTTCATCAGTCTCTTCATGCTATTTCTGAGGCAAATGCTATATTATATATATTTTAATGTGCACTGTAACTATAACAC